>NC_059380.1:3277500-3402500 GCF_019703515.2 Myxocyprinus asiaticus | reverse complement strand
CACCAGAACACATTTGAAGAAAGTGTGAAAAATATCTCAGCTCAGTCGGTCCTTAAAATGCAAGTGGATGGTGATCAGACCTTTGAAGCTCCAAAAATCACAGACAGTCAGTATAAACGTCATCGATACGACTCCAGCGGTTACATTTATGTCTTACAAAGTGATATGATAGATTTTGGTGTGAAAAATATCAACATTTAAGTTCTTTTTAACTCTAAATCATCGCTTCCTGTAAGCTTCATGAGAGGGCTGAATTCATGCGGTCGCTTGTGTAACGTATTCGCATTGCCATTATACAGACGTAATCTCACGTTCTCCACTCGGTTGAGACATCCAGGACAAGCACACAAATGCACCATTGTGAGTAAAGAAACAGATAAAAACAGATCTAAACCAAAACCAACCAAGCTACTGTATAGCGCTCCTCCTCCTCACTTGTAAACAGCACCGCTCTTCCAGCTGTGACGCACTTGTGTCAGTTCTCACATTTTTCAAATGCCAATGTGATTACGTCACAAGTGCATACCGCTGCAGACTGGAAGCTTGATTTAGAGTTAAAAAGGTTCTTAAATATTTATCTTTTTCGCACCAAAAGCTATCATTTCACTTTAGAAGACATTAACTTAACAGCTAGAGTCATATTGATGACGTTTATACTGACTGTCTGTGATTTTTGGAGCTTCAAAAATCAGATCACCATCCACTTGCATTTTAAGGACCTACTGAGCTGAGATATTTTTCTATTTTATTTCAAATGTGTTCTGGTGAAGAAAGAAAGTCATACACACCTGGGATATCATGAGGGTGAGTAAATAATGAGAGAATTTTCATTTTTGGGTGAACTATCCCTTTAAGGAGTGAACAAAAAAAAATGTATTTGCATAAATGATCGATGATAGCATCAGTTATTTCTTTTGTCTTTTTGTTTTTCTGTATTCTTTATTTAACTTTCCATTTTTGTGCACTGCATTCTGATTAGCAAGATCTCGTCAGTGTGCAAAAGACGTGCACCAATCAGAATGGCCAATTAAACCATATAATTCTCAGTAAATAATATATATAATAAGAAAACTGCAGCTTGCTGCGTTTTAGAAATTGCACATGCCGCGATTTCATAGCAATTAATTGCGCAGCCCTAATAAAAGACACACATATTTAATAAACAGTGCAATGTATAAATGTTAATTAGCGGAATGAACAATTCTTTTGCAAAGTAATACACTGTAGTTCATTACAGCAGAAGTGTGTAATTTCTGTGCCCCTAGCACCACCAAACGGGATTGCTAAAATAAACATTGTTTTTAAACAGCTTTCCTGAACACATCCATCTGCCGTTGATCGAACACACAGTTGGTTGACACAATGTTGCTAAGTCGGGCTGGAAAAACACAGCAATGTTTTGATAGCACAACAGAGACACAATGTTTATAGTTTTCGAGAATCTATGAAAACGACCTATGAATGGCTTACTTACAGTTGACTGGATATTAAGCTAGGATAGGAGGAAGAATTTTAACGTCGAAAAAGTTACACAATTCACATCATGTCGGAATTACTGCAATTACGATATTGCAACTCGGAAATGCTACTCTGAGAAGTTATTTGTTTCTATGGCAACACTCATAATGCCAAAAGTGCTTTGATGTTGATAACAGCAAAATATGAATCACTACTTTACTTAATTCACCTCGATATGTTCTTGCAAAATGCTTGAGAACAAATGAAGCCCTCCAGGTAACAATGGCACAATAAAACGGCATATCAAACAGAAATGTATTCACAACTTTTAACTGATTAGACCGCTGCCATTTTGGTTCTTTTTACATGATGTCAAGTCAGAGCTTTCATAGAATTCCGAATTTACATCTTACAACTTACAAAATGTTCTATGAAGACGTGAAGACTTTGTACAAGTCAGTTATTCGAATAATGATATTAATGCGCCATTAGGCCACATCCCGACAAATACATTTTTGTTTGAAAATGCATTGATTTTGCTACACCTCTCATTTACATTAGTACGCAGTTTTGGCGTAAAAACAGGGACTTTCGAAAGCGCTCTCTAGTACCACATACTTTGGAAAACGATGACATTAGGAAACTAAAAGCACATTTTTCAAACTAGTGTGGGCGTGTCCTTAGTTAGAATCAAGGGTGTAGATCTTGGTGATTGACAACAGACCTTTTTCACCAACCATGTCTCAAAAAACGAACATTGCTTTAAATAAATTTTTGCAAACTGTCTTTTACGTGCCACGTTCTATGTTTCACCGCAGTTTCCTGGTGAAATGAACACTAGAGGCGCTACAACAACTGTGCGTTTTATTCACTTTCACACAAATCACGAGTACAACGGCTGATTATGACTTTATAAACACTTATTTTTCACACTATTACTCACACACTGCTATGTTATGATATCTAAACACTTTTACTGTAACGCTTGTTTGACAGACCCACCTACATTCACACACTTATTCCAGTATTCCAATGTGATTAGGTTGCACAGTAACTCACCTGATAGAAAGCTGGACTTTAGATTTGGAAGACGAGTTCGATACGAGGCAAGCGCGCAAGATGACACGTGAAATGCAAGTATCATAGAAGCAACACGAAATGATGTGGTTGCTTCAGAAAATGTGCTTTTCATGTCGCATTTGCTTTTAAGACACTATTGTTTATGTTTAGGTGTTGGTTTAGGGTTAGGATGTCTGTTTTTGCTTACCTCTCATTTGCTTTTAGAACACTATTGGTTAGGTTTAAGATAAAGTTTTAGGTTAGGGTGGTATTTTCTACCTTAAATATTCAATATTCGTCTGATTACGAAACCATTTCACTCGCTTCTAGTGCCCCCCGCTGGACCTTTCACTGGGAAACTGCAGCAAAACAATAATGCATGTAATTTTGTTTTGCAAAAATATTGCCACAATCACATAATATTCATGAGATCGTGACGTTTTCACAGACTGTAATGACACATTTCCACCTTATTTAGCAGCATAATCTTTATATTTTCAATTTTTTTTATTATTTAGTGTACATTTACAACATTATTTGTGTTAGTACTGTGAAAAAGTATTTGCCCCCTTCCTGATTTCTTCCATTTTTGTGTATTTTTCATAAATTGTTTTAGATCTTCAAACGAGATATAACATAAAACAAAGGCAAACTGATTAAACACAAAATACAGTTTTCAAATATATATCTTTTTATTGAAGTGAAAGAGTTATCCAACACCTATATCACCTATATCATCTGCCCCCTTAATCTTAATAGCTGGTTGTGCCACCTTTAGCAGTAACAACTGCAACCAAACACTTCCGATAACTGGAGAACAGCAAAGCATCCCCACACCATCACACTACCACCACTATGCTTGACCGTAGGTATGATGTTCTTTTTGTGGAATTCTGTGTTTGATTTATGCCAGATGTAACGGGACCCCTGTCTTCCAAACAGTTCCTCTTGTGACTCATCAGTCCACAGAACATTCTCCCAAAAGCTTTGAGGATCATCAAGGTGTGTTTTGGTAAAATTCAGACGAGCCTTAATGTTCTTCTGGGTTAGCAGTGGTTTTCGCCTCACCACTCGTCCATGGATGGCAGTATTTGGCCAGTGTCTTTCTGAAAGTGGAGTCATGAACAGTGACCTTTATTGATGCGAGAGAGGCCTGCAGTTTCTTGGATGTTGTTCTTGGCTTTTTCGTGACTTCCTGGATGAGTCGTCTCTGTGCTCTTGGAGGAATTTTGGAAGGTCGGCCACTTCTGGGAAGGTTCACTACTGTGCCAAGTTTTCTCCATTTGGAAATAATGGCTATCACTGTGGTTCTTTGGAGTCCAAGAGCCTTTGAAATAGCTTTGTAGCCCTTCCCAGACTGATGTGCTGTATTTCAATCACCTTTTCCCTCATAATTTCTGGAATTTCTTTTCACCTTGGCATAGTGTGCTACTGGGTGAGACCTTTGAGCCAACTTCATGCATTTGATTGAACACGGTTGGTAGTAATCAGGCCTGGGTGTGTCTACTCCAGCTGAACCCCATTTTTGAAACAATTTAGTATGAGATATACACAAAAATAGAAGAAATCAGGATGCATCAAATTGTCAATTTTACAGTCAATATTGTAACAAACATTTCTTGTTTATTGCACCCTCAAATAAAATGAGATCTACACTCTTGCTTGGAACAATATTCTTAGATTTCTGGTTGAGTCTATATTAGATAAGCCTGGCTGTGAAGCACTGGTTGTACAATTAGCAGAAACAGAGGTGCTGTAGTCACCGTGGCCGTTTCTACAGAGAAACCGAGAGACTCAACCAACAGAGCGCAGTGTAAGTCACCAGCCTTAGACAAGAATAGGCACTGACAGAGCAGGAGGAGAGAAAGAGAGAAGGTAAGTGAAGGAGAGAGCAGAGAACAGTAGAAGTGTTGTCAGGTAAGTGATCATTACCTTAAGTAACTACCGAAATAGGCCACAATGTTAGAGTGCTTGCAGTCTTTCATCATGATTATTTCCTGCTGAACCACTGCGAAGTCCTCGCCTGTTGAGGGAGAGAGAGACAAGGTGAGTGTGTAAACATGGCAGAGAAATTCCCAGCAGACACACCAAAAGACAGGTGAGCTGCACCAATGAGCTGTCAGGTTAGGAGAGAGGATACAATGGGTGCACAGGTCAGTAAGGAAACATGGAATCGAAAAACTTCCCAGGAAATCCTTGCAGAGCCAGTTAGTACTGTTAGGAGTGGGGTGAATTCAGGTAAACTGGGCAACTTTTTTCCATTCATTACTAAACTTGACACTTCACTTGACGCTTTATACATCTAAAACATTTTACAGAGAGGATTACATGCATAGAATGTGACCAAACATAAATAAAGCACAAAGCATTTAACTAATTACAACCTATTCGCAAAGCACAAAGGCCTACTATTTTAAGGAATATTCTGGGTTCAGTACAAGTTAAGCTCAATCGACAGAATTTGTGGCACTGTTTATTACCACAAAAATAATTTAAACTCGTTCCTCCTTTTCTTTAAAAAAAAAAAAAAGAAAAAAAAAATCCAGGTTACATGGAGGCACTTACAATGGAAGTGAATGGGGCCAATTTTTTGGAGGGTTTAAAGGCTGAAATATGAAGCTTAGAATTAGGGCTGTCACGATTATGACATTTGGCTGACAACTAGTTGTCAAACAAATAATTGTGATTATGACGATTAATTGTCTGTTTTAGGGCTTTCACGATTAATTGTCATATAAATTATCAAATTTCTGCATGTGTGCTTCATACACCTTCAGTCATTTTTACACATTTTACTTTACTTTAATATATAAATCAAATAATAAAATAGGGATATGTGATTTCCTTTCAAGGCTTTAAAAACTTATGCATGACATGAAAAATAATATTTCTAAATATTTAAAATATGTCTCTGTTTTTGGTCAACTTTAGTTTTGGTCCATTTTACATTTACACTGTTGTTTTTTTACCTAATCTTTTACATTAGATATTTTTTTATATATTATATTATATCATGCAAGAGTAAAATATTTCTGTCCTAACCTCTTCACTTTCACACATTATTTTAATGCTCTGATTAAACCCAAAAGCCCTTATTTGTCATTAAGCAAAACCTTTGAGATTCATTTCATCATTTCATCACTCTACAGAAATAGAGTAAGCATGAATCTCCTCTCTGTCACTGCGTGTATGAACCAGGAACATTTGCCATTACACGATCATTTTAAGTGAAGCAGAAATGCTTTGAGTTCACTATCACAGTTTACTTGTTCGTTTATATTTTCTCTGCTGGCAGCACGCTCTTCCGGACAGGAGCTGGTTGACATCCGCAGTGCGGCTCAATGACTCTCGGACTTCAACTGGATGACACACAAACACGCCGTTCATGGCATTTACACAGTATATTCGCTTAAAATTCCCTTATTTGGGAATTAAAATGTGATTGGAATTAGAATGGCCAATAATCACAGCTGTCTCAGATAACCACGGTTAGATCAAGACTGTTATTTAATAATCGCAACAGGCCTACTTAGGATTTTCTACAAGCACTTACATTTATTCTTCTGTTAAAACTTGTGAATTGTTTGAATTACTTGAATTAAATAGCAGTTGCGAAACACACACAATCGCCTCGCAGCTCCCCCCTCCCTCCGATGATCTCAGAACTCTGCGTAGGGAATTAATTTGGCCAGCACCAGCTCTGACCTCCGATTTGCATTGGGAGTTCTGTTGGTGTTTATTTTGTAATTAATGAACATCTAACTGCTCATTATGCACTTTATTTCATGACTACTTGCCAAATAAATAAATACATGCACATAAAATATTGATTTGAATTTAAATAGTTTTATTAGCTCACTTGTAGAGATCACACAGTGATCCGAGAAGCAGCAAAGATGACTTGCAATAGCAGCATGACCGGTCTGATATGTGGATGTGCGGTTGTTACTCAGAGAAATCAGGCCACTAGATGGCGCCATTGACCAATCAGAATTGTCTAATCCAGAGCGCCGTATAATAAAATCACGTTAACACACATATTGTGTAAGTCTTGTGGCTATACTTTTGAAACAGTGAGTATTTTAACGTTTACATATTAGCCCCATTCACTTCCATTGTAAGTGCCTCATTATAACCCAAATTTATGCTTTTTAAAAAAAAATAAAAAAAATAGCGATATAGTTTTTAGCCGCAAATGCTATCGATTGCTTAACTTGTATTGAACCTGGAGGCTTTAGGGTTCAGGGTTGAATGAGCATTAGTAATAGTGACGGTTGCTGTAGCAAACTTCACTAGTGAGGCGGTTCTACATAAAGATTTAGACCAAAACCTCATATAGGTTACTCACTGAAGCATGTTATTGGATGTTGGTTTTAATAATGCATAAGATAGGGTCTGGTCAGGCGCTTATGTACATACTCCTATACAGCACTGAACTCTGAAAGCATCAGAGAACTGATTCATCTTTGTGTTTTTTCACCCTGACTGCTGATGGAGAGATCACACCCTTCATCTCAACTTCCTTTCTGTCTCAAACTGGTAGCGTTCAGTGATGTTAACTCAGCATATTTAAAGGTGCACTCAGTAATCTTTGTCCTAATTCAAAAGGTTTGATTTAGGGATGCATGGATATGAACATTTTTGGCCGATACCGATTTTAACAAAAAAGTATTGGCCAATACCGATACCGATATTTTGCCACTCATCTTATTTTGTCATCAGATCTCTGTTTTACTTAGAAATTATGTTTTAAAATGTACAAAGAGGTACAAAAGCTTTTTTACTGTTCAAACATGTTAACTGTTCATTTCAGTTAACCATTGATTAGAACGGTTGAACACATGACAGGCCAAGATTTTAAAGAGAGCCACAATTAAAGATTCATAGAAGATAAACAGATTAAGAAGATACAAAAATAAAAAAATATGATAATGATGACTGATATGCAAAAAGGTTGTTTTGTACTTCTAAAACATTCCAAAACTCACATTTTACACGCAAGTACAGTATATGATAAAACAAATTCATACTATGCATATGTTGGGCAATTCCACTGAAATATCAGCCACATCATGGAACAATATAAAAGTTTTAACCACCCCCTTTTAAATTCTGTATTATATTTGTAAAATGGATAATCGATAATGCCATTCAGACCGCTAGAGGGCGCCGCTTGCTCACAGAGTGCTGACTGAAGTGCTGATTTTAAAACACAGCCTTTTATGGCTTAGTAATCGTGCAAGGCCATATTGCCATTTCAATCTTAATTAAATCAATCATGCAGCATTAATGGATATCATACTGATGTCTCAGTAGTCAAAGTCTGCTGGTTTCAAGCATTTTGGATGGTTTCCCTCATCATGTAGCCTATAAGTAAGTGCCGCTTTCACAACTGTCACGTCTAGATTGTGTTAGATTGTGCAAATAAACCATCTTTTTTTCATATCAGCATTATAACTGATTTGCCGATTGTTTTAATTTGGTCAATAATTGGCCGATAAATATCGGTAGCCGATACAATGGTGCATCCCTTTGATTAATACTTTTGAAAAATATGTTTAAAATCATGTATATTCACATGAGACTCATAAAAGCTGTAAAAGTTGGCATTTGTGGCATAATGTTGATTACCTAAAAAATACATCTCCACTCATCCCTCCTTTTCATTAAATAAGCAAAAATCATGGTTACAGTGAGACACTTACAATGGAAGTCAATGGGGCCAATTTTTGGAGAGTTTAAGAGCAGAAATGTGAAGCTTATAATTTTATAAAAGCACTTACATTAATTCTTCTGTTAAAACTTGTGTATTATTTGAGCTGTAAAGTTGTTTAAATCATAATTTTAGGGTTTATGCGTTGCGTGATAATGGCAACGAAGTTATAAAAATTGTATATAAATTAATTTAAAAAGAAATTTCACACTAAAATTGTTAAAACTAGGTCTGCAACAACTAATCAATAAAATCGATAATTATCGATAATGAAAATCATCAACAACGTTCATTATCGATTAGTTGGATATATGCGGTGAACACGGAGAAGCTCCGTCAGTGACATCACTTCACAGCCCATTGAAAATGTGTTGCATGACTAAATTCATTTTGAAATGACGGAGACAAGTTGAAGCGGAAAAAACAGGACCCATGATGTCCAGCACACAAGAGCACTTTATAAACACTTCAAAGATCCTAATAATCATACAGTTTCATGTGGAGCAGTTGCAGCATCAGATGTGTTGAAAGAGTGTGTGTGCTGTTTGATGCACTTAAGAGTTGTATCACTTATCACTCCAGCGCATCAAATATATTTTACTGCTATTTTCTCTTTTATAAATGTAAACATGTTATGAATTCAAACTCAGATGTGCATTTCCAGGTATTTCGCAATACTGTTTGTTTTTACCACAAGCGAGTCTCCGTTAAATTTCTCTGATCAAACGAGCGTGCGCATCCACGTAAATTAAACCGATCTCACTGTAGAAAGGGAGCGCGATCACTTTGATTAAACTTGTGCAACATCATACCATGCTTTCAGTTTCAATGTAATCAATCGGGCAGCTTTCATGGATGTCATGTGTGCCGGTTGTTGTAGTGTTTTAGATTGTTTCTCATCGAGTAAGTGCATGTAATACAGTGAGCTTTTCAGCACAAGAGTGAATCTGCACTGCGTTTGCAGATGATTGTACTATATTAAACTGTATATAATACTGAATATAATGTATAATAATGTCAAGGGTCCTGATAATCAGTGACAATATGGTTTTAAAACTTACAATATTAATTTAAAATACTCATTTTTTTGGTTTCTCTCCCCTTTTCTCCCCAATTTGGAATCCCCAATTCCCAATGCGCTCCAAGTCCTCGTGGTGGCGTAGTGACTCGCCTCAATCCGGGTGGCGGAGGATGAATCTCAGTTGCCTGAAACTGTCAATCCACGCATCTTATCAGGTGGCTTGTTGAGCGCGTTACCGCGGAGACATAGCACATGTTGAGGCTTCACACTATTCTCCGCGGTATCCACGCACAATTCACCACGCGCCCCACCGAGAGCGAACCACATTATAGTGCCCACGAGGAGGTTAACCCATGTGGCTCTACCCTCCCTAGCAACCGGGCCAATTTGGTTGCTTAGGAGACCTAGCCGGAGTCACTCAGCACGCCCTGGATTCGAACTCCAGGGGTGGTAGTCAGCGTCAATACTCGCTGAGCTACCCAGGCCCCCTATCATTTCTGTTTCTTAAAAAAAAAAAAATGTTTTAATCAAATACAGGAAATTTTGTTATTTATCCGATTAATCGAAGAAATAATCGAAGATTAATCGATTATCAAAATAATCGTTAGGTGCAGGCCTAGTTAACACACATATCGTGGCTATACTTTTGAAACAGTGAGTATTTTAATGTTTACAGACTGGCCCCATTCACTTCCATTGCAAGTGTCTCACTGTAACCCAGATTTTTGCATTTTTTTTTTTTAAAGCAAAGGAGGGATGAGTCTAAATTATTTTTTGTGGTTATCAACATTATGCCACAAATGCTGTCTCCTTCAGAGAAAGTTATTTATTGGTTGTTCTAAAACAACGGGAGGAGGCGGACAAACAGGGAAGCAAAAAAGTGACAGGCAGTGACTGAATATGTGAAATGCAGTTAACTGATTGAGAGCGATGTGATCTCGGCTGATTGGTGACTAGAAGGCAATCACCCATAATGCCCGTTTGGGGGGCTTCTGGCTTGACTTCATCTGAGCTGACCTTGATCTCTGGCTTTGGTCTATAAATGTGTTCATGAGCGGAGAGGGAAACGAGAAGAAGGAGAGAGGAAGACAGATTATGAGAGATGGAGGAGAGGAGAGAGGGGGAGAGAACAAAGTCACTTTGTTGTGGCTGCTTGCTTAATGACGGAAGCTGCAGGCTCATTAAAAGTGTTTTTTGTAAAGGAAAAAAAAAATCCTTGTTTTCTAACACTGACATTAGTAACACACTCAAACTCCTTCGACTACCACACAGAGGGGCGAAGATAAATATTTAACTTGTGTAATTCATCATTAAATAGAAAAGCACATGCTGGTTGCTGGCACCAATGATCTCATTTACAAAATGAAAGGTCGCTTATTATGCGCTTTACCCTTACAAAACATTACTAGTGATACCATGTATTTTTGGAAAGGGTACTATGGTAATATTATGGGTTTCAGGACACTATCATGACATTAATACCATGATATTCTTTGCATTACCTTGAAGCACCATGTAAATTCCATAGTTTATGAAAATGGTATGATTTAAGTGTGATAAAATCGCCCACTAATCTTTTCTACGTTTTTATAATTTTACAACTTTGTTGCCATGACGACATCACACCGTAAACACTAAAGCGACCATAAACGATAATTTAAACAACTTTACAGCTCAAATAAAACATGAGTTTTAACAGAAGAATTCATGAAAGTGCTTTTCTTTTATTATAAGTGTCACATTTCTGCCTTTAAACCCTCAAAACTTGGCCCCATTGACTTCTAATTTAAGTGCCTCACTGTAACCTTGATCTTTGCTCTTTTTAAAGGAGCGACAAGTTAAATTTGTTTTTGTAGTGCTGTCGATTGAGCTCAACTTGTATTGAAACCTGAATATTCCTTTAATGTGAGGTCAAAAAAACTGCACACAAAATAATTATAAAAGAATGAGCAAAATGCTGTTTAAAGTAGTTTTACATGGAGTATAGTGTACCATGGTACCACCAAAGTATTTATTTGCATTTATAAACCAAAATGCAATTAGCCTAATAAAACATTTCTGATCCATAAATTGTAGGAATCTATTTTCAAGATGGGTGGTCGTGAGGCAGAATTAATTTAGCAGCAACTGAGACTTTAGCTCGTTTAAATTCAGGACCACTTCCAAGGAACGTTTGCATTCCGAACCTACGGAATACTCCAAGGAAAGAGAAGCTTTAGTCATTTTACATAATGTCCTTTAAGCGCAGGTCTGTGCACAAGACATTCGCTCCCTGAGGGAAGTGCAAAGTCGCAGTGGCGAGGTCAGGTGACATGTACTTCCTGCCAGGGCAAGCGATCCAGTGACATTTCCTTGCACATATGGGGCAGATAGCTGCAAGACACAGCGGGAGGTACTGCCTCTTACCTCCTTCTGGTGAAACGGATGCAGCTAGCGTGCTATTCAAAGTGGAGACTGCAGAGTTTCATATCTCAGAGTAGGATTCAACTTGAAGCAAACTTCCTAGCCCCTGTCTGATGGTTGTAACGTCCAGCTCCAAGGCAAAAACACAGAGTTCTCACACTTTTTTTGTTGTTGTAATTACTTGATAAGGATTTTTACAAATTATTCAAATTCAGATTCAGAAATTAACTTGAGAGCCAGTTACTTGAACCAGTTCATCGAAAAGAGCAATTCACTCGTTTTTCGCATCGGACATCACTACGAGCCAGGCGAGCCAGTTTTATACAAGAGCAATCTTTAGCCAGTTAAACACTTTAGAGCAGAGCATCACTAGAAAAATGTAGATTAAAGGAATATTACAGGTTAAAAACAAGTTAAGCTCAATCGACAGCATTTGTGGCATAATTTTGATTACCACAAAAAATACAGTGGAAGTAAATGGGGCCTCACTGCACATACATAGTATCCAGTATATATATTATACATTTATGCAGTGTTTGTGTGATTATGGGCAGGGGGTGAAGTGTGCATTGCTTTGAGAATGACCAGTTAAGAGGCACACTAAACAAATCTTGGCTGTGTTTCTATGTGAAAGAGTGTTGTAGCCCATCCAGAAGTCTGGTAAATTTCCCAACCAAATTCCATGACTGTACATGGAGACGAGCAGTCAGAGCTGCAGATAACAGATAACTGTAGAGTAGAAAATGGTGATTAACATCTTCTCTGTTTACCATCAGAAGATGACACAAAGAGACGAAAGGAGAGGGTATGTTTCTCTATTTAAAACTAACTGGTTAGAAATGAGACAAGTGGGTTTTAAAGAGACACCAGTTAACAACACTGCATCCTTGATTAATAAAATGATACCTCAACAGATTCCGATCCAATGACAATCAAGCAAAAGCATGATTTTCTTTTCATTTCAAAGTCTGAAATTAGAAATCAACATGGTATCCAAGATTCTCATTCTAAAAAAATAAGCTAACTTTAAGGAGTACACAGGCACATAAGGTCTCTAAGCTAACAGATATGCACTACGTCCAAATCCAATTTTTTAGACTGACAATTTAAACTGCAGGTTATATGTGGACAGATCTGTTTTTCAGACGTCAACATTAGCTTTCAAAGTAACGATGCAAACTGTTTAGTTTTTAGCTTTCCACTTTCCAAATATGAACACATTCATCACAAGCAATGGTTTTAAAACTGGGAGAGGTGACATATGCAATGTTTATTGCTGCTAGGGTTTACAATTGTCCCGTTTTAGTCCCGTATTCTGGCAGAAATTATGCCGTCTATTGTCCTGTCTTTTAGCGGGCAGCAAAACATCCCATGTATTGAAGCATAAAAGGGTCGGACAACGAGACTCTTGAAGAGGACCCACGTCCTGTATTGAAGCGCTAAAAATGCTCAAGCATCCTGTAGTCACGGGAGACATTTATTACCTTATCGTGTAATGGTGGCTTGTAGTGGAGTGTGTTACCGCATCATTTATGCCATTTAGAACGCAGTACATGCCTTTTCGTCACAACAGCTGATGAAACAACCCGTCGCACACAACAAATGACGCAAATAACACATGATATACAATCTGACCATTCAGACTAATGGTTGATACTAATTGCAACCTGGTGCACACAGTGTCAGATACTATTTGCACCCATATTTAAATTGTGTTTGTTTAGAGTCCCACAGACACACTACATTAACCCCTACCCCTAAACTTAACCCTAACCTTACCTTAGAAAAATAACCTTGGTTTTACTACAGTAACCATGGTTTCACCATGGTATTTTGTTGTAAATTTATAGTAATCACAAAATTAACCATGGTTACAATATTACCAACATATTACTGTAGTAACACCATGGTTAATTTCATTAAAACTATGGTTTCTGCCAAAAAACATGGTTACTAAAATAAAGTAATACAGTGATGTAATCTGAACACAATCAATGCCGAGCCATGGCAACGAGTGCGATCGACAGACCCCGCCTCTGGACCAAACCCTTCTCTGCACTCCCTGACATTCATCATGACCAAATCACTGTGATGAAATCAATATTTGTATTAACTTTTATCTATTATTTTAAGCAGTATTAAAGGAAATATTAAGAGTGGAAACAGGAAATTGGATGGGAAAACGAGTGGGACAAAAGGTGGAATTGAACTGAGATTGCTAGGACAACAGTACACTTTCACACCGTCTTTACAACCTACACCACCACAGTGACACCTATTGTCTAGTTTGTCGTATATTTCTGTGGTTTCACCAGACTATTGGGGTGCAAAAAGCTGCACTGTGTGGCAGATGCTATTTACACCGGAGTGCAAATAGACACTCCATATTATTAATGGAATCCTCTCACACGCATTCTGAAGTTCGACAGCCACATTGTTTCATCAAAGGTGGCTACCACACGAGTGCACCAGTTACTGCAAGTCTGTCTGGACCACACACCACTTTGTATGATAATGGTGGAAACGGCAGCATAAAATAAAGCGTGAATCTCTAACGCTGCCTCATAGGGTGTAGTCCAGCACCTCAGCTACATATTGCCATGTTGTAGGCTAAAATCTCTATTCCATTCCCCTCCATGTTGTTGTTGTTATTTTTTTTGCGTTCTGATGCAACATCATTGCAATAGCAACCAATGCAGATATTATGAGAAACACAAATCAGATCTGACCAGTTACAATACACAGTGCGGACAGTCAATCATGAAGATCGGATTCCGATCAAATACACAAAAAATCGTATTTGGAAAATCTGAACATAGCCTAAGGGTATAATCACATCCGATTTTTTGGCCTACCTGACTCAAGTCCGTTTAGGTTTTTGTAGTATGAACAGGACAAAAACACAAAACATTTATTTTTACAAGCCTGATCCAGACCCCATCTGTAGGTGGTTTGGAATCTATTAAAATCTGATTTTTTGTTAATCAGATTAGTCTGAACGGTCAGATGTTTTTTTTTTTTTTTTTGGTCATTCATTGTGCATGATGGGCTGTTTCATCAGGTGTTGCGACGAGGACATATACTGCATTCCAAACTGAATAAATTATGTAGCTAGGGCTGGGCGATATGGCAAAAAAATTAAATCTCGATTTATTTCAAACTTAAGGACGATTTATAAAATACCTCAAAGCCAATTTAGGTATTATTTTTTTCTAAATCAAGTCCATCTAGAAAGTTGTCTAGAAGTGTTTATCTAGAAAGTATTTTTAGTATATCAATCAATTTGTATGTATAACCATAAACACCTGAAAAACAAATTCAGTGAAGTTGAAAACACAAGAAGCAAAAAGCTCAGTTTAAAATAATGATTTCAGTGCTGTAAGCACATGGCACCCTCTAGCGGTACACGCTGAGCAGAGAAGCAAAATGAAATTATATTGCTGCTTGTCAAAATGATCGCAAAATGATCACTTCACTTCCATTGGATGCCACATTCATACACTGTTTTTGTGTTTGTTTGGAGTTCCGCAGCAACCATACACCTTCACCTATCCATAACTCTAAATCTAACCATAACCACAAATATTTGCATCTCACTGCACATGTAGTCTGGGAAGATGGTGCCGCAGATGGCTGCTTCGGTGTGGAGCTCTCTAGCATTTTTGTTACTTTTGTTTGTTTGTCATGTTTTTTGTCAATCTTTCCCGATCAGTTTCACCAGGGATGAACTGCTGAATATTCGGCAGAGCATACCTGATAATTTCTTGCCAGTGTTTGAGTATTCTGACATTTTATTAAACATCATAGTTGGAGATGCTGCGGTGCTCTACAAGCAATCCAAAAGACAGAAGCGAAGGAAGATAGCGACGCGCTTGTGAAGCTTCATCAACGCAGCTTTAGTACTCCACTGCCGAGTATTCAACTGGCGAATGTCATCTCCCTCGACAGCAAAACGGACGAACTGCTACTGCTCACTCAAACAAATAAGGACTTTTCTAACTCCGCTGCTCTGTGTTTCACGTAAACCTGGCTGAATGAAGCCATCCCGTACAGCGCGTTTCATCTACCAGCTTCCGGTTGTTCAGAGCAGATCGCGATGCAGAATCATCTAGGAAAACGAGAGGCGGGGGAACATGCATTTACATCAATGAATGTTGGTGTTCAGATGTAACAGCGTTGAAGATGATGTGCTGTCCTAATTTAGAAGCGCTCTTCATCAACTGTAAGCCTTTCTACTCACAGTGGGAGTTTTCTTTGTTCATTCTGGTGAGTGTTGATATCCCACTACAAGCGTGCGTGAACGCAACGTTACAACAGTTGGCTGATCACATCACAGACACAGAGCAACACCTGCACTCACTTATTATTATTCTGGGAGATTTTAATAAAACTAACCTCACCTGTGAACTGCCAAAATACAAACAACACATCACATGCCCCACCAGAGACAGAAATATATTGGACCACTGCAACACCACTGTAAAGGATGCATATTGCTCTGTCCCATGTGCAGCTTTATGACTCTCTGATCTCTTGTTCATCTTCTTCCGACCTACAAGCAGAAACTAAAATCAGCTAAGCCTGTAGTAAGAACTGTAAAGAGATGGACCATTGAAGCAAAGCTGGAACTACAAGCCTGCTTTGACTGCACTGATTGGAGTGTTTTTGAGGCTGCAGCCACAGATCTGGATGAGCTCACAGATACTGTGACATTATATATCAGTTTCTGTGAGGATATGTGCATCCCTACTAGGACATTTTTATTATTCAATAACGATAAACCATGGTTTACAGGAAAACTCAGACAGCTTCATCATGCCAAAGAGGATGCTTATAGAAGTGGGGATAAAATATTGTAGAACCAGGCCAGGAACACATTGACTAAGGAAATCAGAGTGGCTAAAAGAAGCTACTCTGAAAAGTTGAAAAACCAGTTTTCAGCCAATGATCCTGCATCAGTGTGGAAAGGCCTAAAAAGCATTACCAAGTATATGACACCTCCCCTCGCTCTGTAGAGAGTCAACTAATGGCTGATGAACTGAATGTGTTTTACTGCAGGTTTGAAAAGCCCAATCTCACACCCCTCTCCTGCTCTCATCTTCACACACACCAACACCGTCTGGAACCCCCCTCCTCCCCCTCCTGATACTCAATCTGCACTTATGATCTGTGAGAAGGATGTGTGCCAGGTCTTTTGGAAACAAAAGACTAGGAAAGTTTCAAGACCAGATGGTGTTTCAACTGTCTTTCTGAAAGTCTGCTCTAACCAACTGGCCCCCATCTTCACACAGATCTTCAATGGATCACTGGAGCAGTGTGAAGTTCCCTGCTGCTTCAAATGCTCCACCATCATTCTGGTCCCTAAAAAACCCAAAATAACAGGACTAAATGACTACAGACCTGTCGCTGTCATATCTGTGGTCATGAAATCATTTCAGAAACTGGCTTTGGCCTACCTGAAGGACTTCACTGGTAATATTGGTCTTCTAATATTTTATGCAAAACTTAGATTCAACGATTAAAAACAAAATAAAATCGTAAATTCAAATTAATTGGAAAAAAAAAATTGGCCAGTTAAAATTCATTTTGTGGCAATCAACATTATGCCTAAAATGCTGTCGATTGAGCTTAACTTGTATTGAACTCGGAATATTCCTTTAACTAGAACTGAAAAAAACAGCACTGTCACACTTCTTTAGTCAAATAGAAAATAAACAGAATAATAATAAAAAGTTTTATCAACAAAGCATGTTTTCGCTCAGAGAAGGGGGACATGTTTGGGCTCTTGGGCATGTTTGTAGGTACTGGATAGCGACGGAGACTGCCAGGAAGAGATGCTAAACTGTCACTCTATTACACATGTGTGTGTCAGTGTGAATATGTGTGTGCTGACCAAACAGCTCCACTGACGTGACCAATTTGTTATAAGTGTTAAAGTGCGAGAGTGCATGTGTGCCACACATTTGTTTTTGGGTGGGGATTAAAAGTGTTCGAGAGTGTGACCTGTGCTGGTTGATTGGTGTGAGCTGCATATTTATTAAAGACCACCTCATTTCCCATCACATATTTAACAGGGATCTTGTCCCCATTTGCAGCTGGGTCCCCAAACAGAGAGTGTGTCTTCAGTCCCAATTCGACAGCAACGCAGCTCACTAGGTCTTGGAACAGAGCTACAGTTTCACATTTTAGAAGCACAATATTTTGTAAGGCTCTTTGTTGACAGCGAACTGACTGCACCTGCCGTGATGCAAGTCATACTGCAGGCAAACACACACAGCATAACCCACCAACACATGCATTAAAGACACATATGATTCTGCAGAGACTCTGGGCTCCGGCACTCTCCCCTTCCATTACCGCTAGTGACATTTCCGAGGGCCGTCGACCTCCGAGCCCATGCATTTTAAATGAATGCCCCGCACGCCTGCAGTGCATCAGTGCTCCCAGCTGGCTAATACCCGAGCGATCGACCCCTCCTTCACTTCCTCTCTCTTCCTCTACACGCCTTACGGGACTCAGAGCCAACAGAGACACAGCATGTGAATGCACACACACCCAATGCCACTCAAAATAACGGCAGAACATTTTCTTGTCATTTCAATATCACGTTAGAAGATGAAATACAGACTCTTAAAATCTAGAGAGCTGACTCAATGTCTACTGCCTACATGGACAGTAGTCTAAATAATCGAATGATTGAACCTCTTAAGTAACTGATTTAAAAACTTTGGCATTGGGAGTGTGTCAGTGATGTCCAAAAATGCTGTCTTGGTAGGCAGCTCACTAGGTTTTGAGACAGTCATGCAGGGCTCCATATAAAAAAAGAAAAATGACTTCAAAGCCACTGGCTCCTAAACTGAAAGATTAAGGAGCCAAACTGCTTATTTTAACTGCCAAATTACAGAATTGGTCAATTTAGATGGTTGTTCAGAAGCAAGACAGAATATATATACAGGGTTGGGGAGTAACGGAATACATGTAACGGGATTACGTATTTAAAATACAAAATATAAGTAACTGTATTCCACTAGAGTTACAATTTAAATCATTGGTAATTAGAATACAGTTACATTCAAAAAGTATTTAGATTACTGAAGAGATTACTTTGCATTTTATTGTCATTTGTTTAATTTAATATTTAGTCCTTTCAGATGGAAAACATTTATACATATAAATGATGCGATCCAAAGTGCATTTGAACAGTGGCGAAACACTTTCTTATGATGTGTTACATTCATACCAGCAGACAGAGAAGTACGTTTGAAGTAAGTTTGGAGCAGAAGAAATAGAAATAAACCTTGTGTAAATTGTCAGCTTTACGCCAAGATAAAATGCTATTTCTAGCCATTTTACATGCACAAGTTACCAGACACGATCATATTTTGTTTACCAAGAAAATTCACGTTGGATCATAATTTATTTTTTTCCTAGTAAGACCTTTGATATTAGGGCAAAAATCGTATTCTTGATAATAATTTTTGTATTTTTTTCCTGTAAAAATATCTAAAAATCCTTAAAACAAGATCAGTTTGATTGATCATGTTTTAGAAACAACACTGCATAAGATATTTCGGTTTTTCAGAGAATGTATTTTTAACGTGTATTTTGTCTTACTGTACTGGCAGAGTTTTTATAGTCAAAACAAGTGAAAAAATCTACCAGTGCTGAAGAAGTAATCCAAAGTATTTAGATTACATTACTGACCTTGAGTAATCTAACGGAATATGTTACAAATTGCATTTTACAGCATGTATTCTGTAATCTGTAGTGGAATACATTTTTAAAGTAACCCTCCAAACCCTGTATATACACACACTGGCAGCCAAAATTTTGAAATAATGTACAGATTTTGCTGTTTTGGAAGGAAATTGGGACTTTAATTCACCAAAGTGGCATTCAACTGATCACAATGTATAACAAGTATGTATGAAAAAAGTCATTTTTGATCAAATCTAGACAGCAGCCATCACTCCAACACCTTATCCTTGAGTAATCATGATGAACTGCTAATTTGGTACTAGAAAATCACTTGACATTATATCAAACACAGTTGAAAGCTACTTGGTTCATTAAATGAAGATTAACATTGTCTTTGTGTTTGTTTTTGAGTTGCCACAGTATGCAATAGACTGGCATGTCTTTAGGTCAATATTAGGTCAAAAATGGTAAAAAGAAACAGCTTTCTCTAGAAACTCGTCAGTCAATCATTGTTTTGAGGAATGAAGGCTATACAATGCTTGAAATTGCCATAAAACTGAAGATTTCATTCAAAGGTGTACACTACAGTCTTCAAAGACAAAGGACAACTGGCTCTAACAAGGACAGAAAGAGATGTGTAAGGCCAGATGTACAACTAAACAAGAGGATAAGTACATCAGAGTCTCTAGTTTGAGAAATAGATTATTCCACCTCCGGTTTGTTGGTACTTATATTGCGAAAATTACTGTCTAAATGCTCATTATTCGCAGAGTTCACAAGTTGATATGAGAAGTAGGAAAGATGACTAAAAAATTACTTTATCTCCAGATGTGCGGTCATTATTCAGAAATATTAGACCACTGGTCATCGCAATTGAGTAATCAGAATCGAGTTTTTTAGAGCACTGTGTAATAAAACTAGTTTAGTGGTGTGTGCTAAGGTAAGCACTACTTTTAATTTTGCTCATACTTAGGGGTAAAAAAAAGGATGAAAACAGTCAAATAACAAGGGATAAACGTTTCCCATTGATCTTTTTAGCTGCAGGACTAAAGATCAAATTTGAAGACAAAAAGTTCAACTAGATTTTAAGCGTCAACATTTGGTTGGCAATGAACATTTTGCCTGACTGCACATCCTACAGTAGGCAGCTCGAACTTGTCGCCATGAATATGCTAAGCCACGAGTTGACATTAGGGGGAAGGAGAGGCAGCTTGCTCTGAGGTCGCCTTTCTTTTTATGATGTAAGAATAGCCTTTGCTGTTCAGCAATCCACCGATGCAGGTGCACAGGCTCACACACACATGCATGCCGATGTCTGCACACACCTAAATACACACAAGCGAGCACACGTTCTGATGTGTGAGCATGCATATACACAAACGCACATACACACAGAGAAAAAGGATGAAAAAGATATCCAAAATTGATTCCCTCTACAGGCCTGTTTCAAAGTGGCAAATCGCTGCTTACTGAAGTCCAATATCATAGATTCATCAATTTTGAATGAAATGTATGAGACCGAAATAGCTTTTATATGTCGCACACACACAAATAAAAGCACATCCATATAGTCACTGTGCCATGGGGCAAACTTAAAGGCATAGTTCACACAAAATCAAAATTCTGTTATCATTTATTCACATGTTGCTTCAAACCTGTATGACTTTCTTTCTTACGTGAAACACAAAACGATTAAAAAAAAATAACATGGTCACCATTTTACATTTATGCATTTTAGCAGACGCTTTTATCCAAAGTGACTTTCAGTGCCCTTATTACAGGGACAATCCCCCTGGAGCAACCTGGAGTTAAGTGCCTTGCTCAAGGACACAATGGTGGTGGCTGTGGGAATTGAACCAACAACCTTTTGCTTACCAGTTCAGTGCTTTAGTCCACTACACCACCACCACTCCATTTTCTATATAATTAAAGTGGTCTGAGGACTCCAAAATGTTTCTCAAGCACCAAAATGGCCAAAAAACTTCAAGAATTTCAGCTTTTAGTGAAACTTTCCATTTGTTTTTTTTTACTGTCTCCAGACAGTTATACCACATGACATGTTTTACATTAAGCCCCAGAAAAAAATATAAAAATGATTCTGAACTCATAATTGAAAACATGTTCATCACAGAAGAAGTGCGTTCAATCAATTGTTTTGTGTGAATTGCATTTGTTTGTTTTTTTCTCCCCAATCTGGAATGCCCAATTCCCAAAGCGCTCTTAGTCCTCGTGGTGGAGTAATGACTCGCCTCAATCCGGGTGGCGGAGGATGAATCTCAGTTGCCACCGCGTCTGAGACCGTCAATCCGTCAATTATCACGTGGCTTGTAACCGCGGAGACGCTGTGCTTGTGGAAGCTCACGCTATTCTCCGAGGCATCCACGCACAACTCACCACGCGCTCCACCAAGAGCGAGAACCACATTATAGTGAACACGAGGAGGTTACCCCATGTGACTCTACCCACCCTAGCAACCGGGCCAATTTGGTTGCTTAGGAGACCTGTCTGGAGTCACTCAGCACGTCCTGGATTCGAACTCACAACTCCAGGGGTGGTAGTCAGCGTCAATACTCGCTGATCTACCCAGTGCCCCCATGAATTGTATTTGTAATGCAGTTTGGAATAATTATCTATCTATTATCATGCCCCTAAACACCCCCACACACAAGCTCTCCACAGGTCTTGGTGTTTGTTTTGGCATGTCTGTTCACAAACACATTTATTGGGTCTTTTTCCGACGACCCCCTGTTGATTATGTGAAACTAATGAGCCAAAACTCAAAGCTCATGCCCCGATCCCTACAGTGCTGGCAAGAGAGGAGACCCATCCAGGCTTAGACAAAAGCACATGTAAAGGCCAGCTCAGAGACATTAATGAGTCAGAACAGCAAAAAAGCCTATGCAGTCCAATGTATCGGGAAGACACACTGCATGTTAATCAGTTTTCTAAACTAGTGTCAAAGAGGAACAAAGACATCACCGTAAAATACATCCATGGGACATGCATGTTAATATCATCCTCTAATTAGGCTGACTTTCTAGTGACTTGCCAGAAAGGGGAAGGTAAATGTGGGACTAATAATTGATTTGTTTGTTTATCTTGGCCACACATGTTCCTTGCAAACCAACACAATTAACAAGACATAATAAAAGACAGTCCTCGGTGGGGCACCATGACTACTGTACGTTTATAAGCAGTTAACTGCCTTTAATTGCACAACGTGACGATATCGACATGCCACTGCCAGATGAGGACATGTAGCATTCTGCAAATTAGATTAGTGTTACATTTAATCTAACAATGATTCAATTCAATTACGATTCCGAAATGTTGTACAATAAATGCATAATCAAAAATATGTTAAAATATGTTTTAAAAATAAAACACCGGGTTCAACACAAGTTAAGCTCAATCAATAGCATTTGTGGCACATTGTTGATTACCAAAAAAATAATTTTGACTCATCACTCCCTTTCACTCATTTTATTTATTTTTTTCAAATTCATAACAAAATTCCATCAAATTGAGTAATACTTAAAAACATTAAACAAAAAAAAAAGTTTTATTAAATTATTTTTTTTAAATATTACACAATTCAATTTGATGGAATTTTGTTTTGAAGTTAAAATGCTATTTCTTGAGTGTTTTCTTTAAAAAAAAAAAAGAAAAAAAAAAAGTAAGGGGGCCTGTGTAGCTCAGCGAGTATTGACGCTGACTACCACACCTGGAGTCGTGAGTTCGAATCCAGGGCGTGCTGAGTGACTCCAGCCAGGTCTCCTAAGCAACCAAATTGGCCCGGTTGCTAGGGAGGGTTAAGTCACATGGGGTAACCTCCTCGTGGTTGCTATAATATGGTTCGCTCTCGGTGGGGCGCGTGGTGAGTTGTGCGTGGATGCCGCGGAGAATAGCGTGAAGCCTCCACACACGCTATGTCTCCGCGGTAACGCACTCAACAAGTCACGTGATAAGATGCGCGGTTTGACGGTCTCAGACACGGAGGCAACTGAGATTCATCCTCCGCCACCCGGATTGAGGCGAGTCACTACACCACCGCGAGGACCTAGAGTGTATTGGGAATTCCAAATTGGAGAGAAGAAGAAAAAAGGCACAAATCTGGAGTACAGTGAGTCGCTTACAATGGAAGTGAATGACGGAAAAAAAATCCGATCTGCCGATTCACACGAATTAACAAAAATCTGATTTTAAATTAATTTTAAACCACATATGAATGTGGTTTAGATCAGCCTTGTAAAAATCTGCTTTCATGTGTTTTTGTACTGTTAAGACCAGTGTTGGGTGTAATGCATTACTAAGTAATTAATTACTGTAATTAAATTACTTTTTCATTGAAAAAGTTAAGTAAGGGATTACTCTTAATTTTTCAGTAATTTAATTACAGTTATTTCTGATGTAATTGTGTTAAATACTGTATATGCTATAGAACAATTCTATATAAAACAATAGTGAATTTAAAATCGAAATTTAACATCTAATGTTAAAATATATATATTTTCTAATTTAACGCTGTCCCTTTAAATTCTTTGGCTAGTTCATGAATAATTTATTTGATTTTATTTTATTTATTTGAAAGAATTAAAAGAACAGTTTCATGTCTATCCTTGTATTTTTCATCTTGTCAAGTTTAAGTGTTTTAGAAAGTCATTAGTAATAAGAAATGCAATTACTTTTCAGACACAGTAATTAGTACAGTAATCTAATTACACTGTAGAAGATGTAATTAGTAGTTAGTAATTAATTATCTTTTTTAGAGTAACTTACCCAACACTGGTTAAGACTACAAAAACATAAACCAATTTGAGGCCTAAAATGTTTTTTACATTTTTTCTGCTTGTCTGAACATAGCCCATCTCAAGTGCAATATACTTTCTTCTAGATTTCTAACAATTCACTTTACATTAATATTTTGCTGGACTAATGGACGTTTGCAGGTTTCACAGTAAGTACGCATTATAATTCATCTGTAGCTATAATTAGCATCTTGTACTATCATTAATTTAAATTGACAGTTTTCTGGTTTGCATTGAAGACACTCATGAGACAGATCTGAACCAACACGAACATACAAAAGAGATCTATCACGCATCAGCCTGCTTTTAAAATGTAATGCCTGTTTCACACGTCCTCCAATGATAACAACCTTGATTATGGCAATGATTTGCAATGAAATGAAAATGCAATTTGTACAGGCTTTTCATTTTGTGCATATTTCTTTCCCAGCTTGGACTCAAGCCTGAACAGGTGTTTCCAAAACACTCTGACACCTAGCTCTCACATCTGAAGCCCAGCTAAACGGATATCTGGCACAGTAACTTGTCTTATTCCAACATTGGCATCTAAAAATCCGGACACATACAAAAACACCACCTCTACCTACAGCTGAGAAAGCAAAGTGATAGGCCTCTAAAACCGGCATTTGCCTCTCATACACCCTTGCTCTCTCATGTCTGGTATGAGAGGTATGTGGTAATTACTGAGGTTGAAAGCTGACTAATGCGCAGGGTGCATCTGCAGCTAATGCGAGAGGTTCCTGAATTTTTGGTCAATGTTAAAACCATGTATCCTAGTCATTTGGCCAGAGAGCTCCAGGGCAAAACAAACAACAGGCCTGCAGTTTTTGTATCATAAAAAGTGAGTTGTACAACCTTGTGGCAGGGCGGAGGGCGGGGCCAGGTCGTGATTCCGCACACCCGGCCCCTAATAAGGCTGATTAAGCCTGAGAGGGATAAGGCCGACCGGGTGTGCGGATTCACGACCCGGCCCCGCCCTCCGCCCTGCCACAAACCTATATTGTGCTGCATACAGGTATTGAGATAAAAGAAAGTTGTTCATAGTGGGCAACTTTCCTTACACAACAATTTATGGCAACTATTCGGCCTGATCTCATTATTATTAATAAGTATATGTACAGGTATGTAACATTAAAAAGTAAATTTTTTAAACGTTTGGATAGACGCTGAAATGTACAATATGGATTTATTGACAGCATCTTAAACGTAACAGTTTTTACACATTTACAGCTTTAGAAACGTAAAAATATTTACAAATCCTTTAAATTATCCATATATTTGTAGTTACATTTTTTAGATATTTTAGATCCCTTAATATTACCCCTAAACCTAACCCTAACTATTTCTTAACAATTAAAAAATAAATTAATTAATTAAAAAAAAAAAAAAAGTAAAAGGCAGATAAATTGAATACCAATAATTTATTCCAAAAAATAGCAAAAAGCAATACAAGGTAGTCCAAATGATGACGAGCTGCATCTGAAGTGCTCTCTGATGGCATAAAATATACTTACAAAATATTTGAGCCTATTTTTAAGATGCATTTCAATTTCATATTTAAATTCCATCAAACTGAATTGTGTAATTTATAACCAAATTAAATTAATAAAACTAATTTATTTTTACTAAATTAAATTTGATGGAATTTTGTTGTGAAATTGAAATGCCTAAATCTTAAAATGATATACATACATTATATATATATATATATATATATATATATATATATATATATATATATATATATATATATATATATATATATAAACAGTTGCAATCAAAATTATTCAACCCCCTGACCAGCAATACATTCTGGTGATGTGAATTAAAACAGTAAACAGTCAAATTAAGTTTTTAATACACATTTGAGTGATTGTGAGTTCAGTTTACCCAAATATTAAAATAAAAAAATAACTAATTGCCATAACTAAATAACTAAAACTCTTCACAAATGTCATGTCAAAAATATTCAACCCCCTAAGTCAATCATTTGTGGAGAATCCTTTATCCTTAATAACAGCAAATAAATGTTTCAGGTGAGTGTTCTCAGGCATCAGACACCTCTCTATTAGAATTTCTACACATTTCTCATGAGCAAAAGTTTCCAGCTCATTGACATTCTTTGGTTTCTGTGCTGCCACTGCTTCCTTGAAATCCCCACAAAGGTTTGAAATGGTATTTTAATGATGGACTGAAAGGGCTATTTAAGGACATTCCACGACCTATCCCTGAACCAGATTTTGGACAACTTGGATGTATCCTTGGTGTTATTGTCTTGCTGGAAAGCCCAGTGATCACGAGCTTCAATTTACACACTGAAGGCATCACATTTTTCATGCCAAAATGGCCTGATACCTGAAAGAATCCATGGTGTCAGTCACACAGTCAGGATAGCCGTTTCCTGCAGCCGCAAAACAGCCCATAACAGGACTGACCCACCTCCATGCATGACTGTGGGGATGATGTCGTTCTTGACATCACCTTGTCATCTTACTCCAGACGTACTGCTGACCCATGGGTGTAAAACTCATTTTCAGTTTAGTGTCATACGTCTATAAAACCTTCTTCCAGGACTCCACAGGTCTTTCCTAATTACTTCTTGAATATTCAAGTCAACATTTCCCTTGGTGAAGTTTTGCTTTCTTTCACACCCCAAGAAGGTTGCTGTTGTACCATATTTAATAAATGTATGAATGGTGCTGCCAACGTGTCTATTGGAAATTGAAGTGCCTTGGAAATGTACTTTTAGCCATGACCTTTCTTGTGTAATGTTACAATCTCCTCTATTAGCTTTTGAGACAGCTTATTTTTAATTGCATTCTTCTGCATAGAAATACATTTTTGCTTGCAACGCTAAACTTAAAATTTAAAACTTAAATAAGTGCCACTGCAGATTGATGACTTAATTTTGTTTTAAAACAATTACTTGTGTAGCCTTACATATTTAAGGATCAGATACATACAATAGGGGTTGAATAATTATGACATGGCTGTATTTAAAAAAAAATCCTGCTATTTACAAATATTAGGTTATATATTCACACTATGACATTAAATGTGTCACTCAACTGATATAGATGTAAAGTTTAAAAATTCTGGGTCATCAGAAAAGTTTACTTTTGTAAATCCTTACTGTCTTGGGGGGGATTGAATAATTTCGATTGCATCGAAATTATATATATATATATATATATATATATATATATATATATATATATATATATATATATATATATATATATATATATATATATACACGTTTTTGGGCCACAGCATGTTCTGAAAACTCAACGAGTCCCACACCAAACTAAATAAAAATGTATTGATTATGTAATGATTTAACCATTACAAAATGTTTATTAATTTTAACATTTCAAAGTTTAGTCTTGGTGAATGGACCACAGAACAGAATGAAACCGTTTTAATGTCAAATTAGGTAACGCATCAACTGTGTAAATTAAATGTGATGCACTGAAAATGTAATTCATTTCACTGATTATATTCACTAATTTTCACTGACAATAAACACTATTAATTCCATAAATTCAATACTCATGGATTCAATAAGGATTTGTATACATTTGTACATCTCTAAATTTTTTACGTTTTAGATGTTGTCAATATTATGCGTTTCAGCCGTTTCATATTAGTTACGTCTATGCAAACCTAAGCAGATGTATGTTTGCTAGAACCACACTTTACGTAAGAATAACTATGAATTCTCATGAGATCATGTAGAACTATTTGATTGTGACAAAATATAAGGCTGCTCAATTATTGTTTTTGTCAGGATTTTTATTATTATTTTTCTGCCATAAAACTGATTGTGCAGATCAAACCGTAAGGCCTAGAGACTTTCAGGGATGGTAGTACTCCAGCTGGCTACCCATACGCATAGAATCAGCCCGATTGGCCCATAGGTGGCGCAATAATGAACAAAATCACATTTTGGGCCATAACTCTTGAACCATAAGGGCCAGAAACAAATTTATTTTTTCCTTTGATTCCTTGCGTCATGAAAAGCGCATCTTTTAAGCTCTGCCCCCCGTTTTCCCGCTATTTTGGAATGTTTGAAAAAAAAAATCTAAACGAACTCATCCTAGGCTGTTCGCCCGATCAGAACCAAACCAGTGCAGAAAGATTCAGCAGAGTCCCAATATGAAAAGTTATCAAAGGAATTTTGAAATTTTAATTTATCGTCAAAAGGTCCACCAAAACGTTTGTAGTGGGTGTGGCCACTTTTACTTAAAAGGTTATAACTTTTGAACGGATTGAGATTTATCTCCAAATTTGGTACACTTATGTATGGGGGGCATTCTGAGGACACACAAAAAATTGCACACCTCTGCCTCTTGGTGGCGCTATAATAATAATAATAAAAAAAACTAAAAATGGCTCTATGGAATCGTTGGTCCGATTGACTTCAAATTTTGCATGCATTGTTTTTGTCCAAGTTGCCATCAACATCTATGAGGACAGTCACATATCTTGAAAAACATGGCCGCCATTTAACAATCAGCTTTCAGCAGCTTTTATCTAGGGTTAAATAAGGCCGATCAGAACGAAAACTGGTGGGCCTATTTGTCTCTTGTCCCAAGAGGTCTGTGCAAAATTTGAAAAAAATTGGCCATCGGGAGGCGCTATCACATTTTACATGCTAGTATATCATTGTATATACCGCTGTGTTTCACAAAGGAACACAATATTCATACCATATTGTAGATCTCCTCATTCTTAACAACTTTGCCTCAAGTACCATTTGTTACCATTTTGTGAAACAAAACGTTCATTAAATACTTGAGATTATAAAAAAACAAAAAAAAAAAACAAACACTTTTTTTAACTAATCCTAGGCCGTTCGCCCAATTGGAACCAAACCAGTGAAGAGAGATTCAGCAGAGTCCCAGTATGAAAAGTTATCAAAGGAATTTTGAAAATTTGATTCATTGTCAAATGGTATGTTAAAACGTACATAGTGGGTGTGGCCACTTTTACTAAAATGGTTATAACTCTTGAATGGAATATTGTCACCAAATTTCATTCCAAGTACACACACAAAATTGCACATATCTACCTCTTGGTGGCGCTATAATAGTAAAAAACATAAAAATGGCTCTAACTATGGAACTGCTGCTCCGATCAACTTGAAATTGTGCATGCAGTTTCGGTGTCCAAAGTGCCATCAAGGACTATGGGGACAGTTTCATATCTTGAAAAATGCTTTTCACAGCTATTTGAACTAGTCCTAGGCCGTTCGCCCAATTGGAACCAAACCAGTGCAGAAATATTATTAACAATTATCAAAAAGGTTTCAACTTTCGATTCATCATCGCAAATCGACACCAAAACGTTTGCAGTGGGCGTGGTCACTTTTACTTAAACGGTTATAACTCTTGAACAGAATTAGATATTTTCACAAATTTTGAGACACTTATGTGTGGGATCATTTTGAGGACACAAGAAAAAAATTGCATACCTATGCCTCTTGGTGGCGCTATATCAGTCAGGAATGTAAAAAATGCCATATCTGTGTGCTACCTTACCTTATGTTTCTCAAAATTAAGGCACTTTAATATTGTTTTAGTTGCTAACAGGCTGTCTTATTAATACTTAATATCTGTTGCTTAATGACCTTAAAGGCTTGAACCCAGTTAATTGCTGCTTGCAGCAATAATTGTTGATTATTTCTCTGAATATTGTAATTGCAATTAATTTCGATTAATACAATTAACATAGAATGATTATTTTGTGTGGGGCAACAGCATGCCATTTCCTTTTGTAGACTAACAGTTACTTTACTGCTATTTTAAGTCCTTACTGAATGCTACAAGTATATTTTGTGAGCAGCCTGGGTTCCATTTCTGTGCTGTCATGCTGGGTAGGTCCACCCAAGGTGAAACCCCAAAGTCCCACTCCACCATATTTGTTTTTGGCACCATTCTGAGTAAATTCTAGAGACTGTTGTGTGTGAAAATCCCAGGAGATCAGCAGTTACAGAAATACTCAAACCGTATCAAACCCCAAGATCCCATTTGTTGTCTCCTGCTTTGGTCTGTGTTTTATATCAAAAGTCTTTTGACTTGCTGCCACTGACACGAATCATCAGGGTTTGCCTTGATCAGAGCATGAAATCTCCATCACACATCTAGACACAGCCAATAATATCCCCACTTTTGCACATTCGGATGTTCTGATGAGTCTAGCACACATAGTTTCATTTCAGTAGTGAATTTATTCAAATGTTTGATCTGCATGTTAAGAGTAAACAATTTCAAAAAACTTATGAGAACAAGGAAACAATCTATGATTTTTCCAAAGGACTTTATTGACTAAGAGCAAAGGTCTTGTTTTTTTACCCTCTGTGGTTCATCATTTAGTATGTGAGAATTCATTTAGCAAACACTTTTATCCAAAGTGACTCACAGTACACTTATTTAAGGAAATAATGCTCCACTGAAGCAACCTGAGCTGGAGTTACATGCATGCCTCACTCAAAGACACAATGGTGAAAGTTGGGGCTTTCCTTGCAGGGCTCAAACCTACAAACTTCTGCTCACCAATCCTGAGCTTCAGTCACTATGCCACACCAAACAAAACCTAACTGAATTAATTTGTTTGTTTAGGAAAGGAAAGGAAGAAAATGAAGATGCTCACCTGGCTCCAGTTTGATGACCTTGATGGCAGCTAGTTCTCCTGAAGTGACATTACGAGCCTGAAAAAAGAACATCAGTCTTAATAACTATCATCATAGCAATAAGATTTAAGTGAAAATCAAACAAGTGATTAAATGTGTGTAAAAAACATGTGATGTTTGATGCAGGGCTGACACTCTCAATTATTTTGTTAATCGAGTAATCTAACGATTATTCTGGCGATTAATCGATTAATCGATTTAATTACTCAGATTGCATGAAGGTGTCGAGGTAAGGTCAAGTTTGGCTAAAATGCATGCATTAGCCTAAGTTTTAGCACACTCTACGAATGAATAACAACAACAAAACAATTGTGCAAACCACATCTAAAGCCAACAGACACCCAAAGCAGATCTATAATATATATATATATATATATATATATATATATATATATATATATATATATATATATATATATGCAAGATCTACTATTTCAACACAATCTGCCCATTTCAGTTTAGAACTCAAATATGGGAAAACAGGCCATGGAAATAAAATATTTAATCTTTTCAGAAAGAATATCTGCCCACCAGTCTTGTTTATTGAGGATGAGTTAAAGCCTATTCATGGTTAAACTATTTTATGGAGATATAAAAGCCATTTTATTTGATTGTTGCATGTAAGTGACCAACAAGGAATACAATATCAACAGTAATCACGTCACTGAGAGATAGATGTTTTCACTGATAGAGCTGCAGTTGCTTGCATTGTTCCATTTGTGATACATACTGCACAAATAGCAAAAGCTTTTTGCTTGACACATACCATATAAAATGTTCCTTCTCATCTGGACATTCAGTTCCTTCTTGAGCAAACACTGTTAATAATTTCACATGCGGAGACTAGCCGTTACTCCCTCAGGTAAGCCCGTTTCATTTTGTCTCTGTGGGGCATGAGCTGTATGGCATTAATGGCTTGTGAGGAGCTTTGACTGACAGCATCACCTACAAAGCTGCGGCTTTATTCAGTAAATAAAGTTCTCTGAATTCCCACATTGAGTTTAACCTCTGACAATGGCCATAAACTTTAAAATATTTATCGGAAGTGTGGCATTGTGAACTATTACAAACTTAATCATCATTAAATCTATTTACATGGAGGAAAATGGCATTTACATTCAGACTGTAATTAATTTACACAGAACAGAACCCAAATCACAATCTGCAGAAAATACCCTTCTTAGATCGCCTGGATTTAGTCAGATTTACAGAAAAAGAAAGTGTTTGTGCATCCGTCACTGCATGTGTAACTTTAATCAAGTCCGACAGACGTCTTTTTCATTACATTATTTTATGTTATTTCATAAAAAAGCATACACTATATTGCAAACGACTGTATAGATAAATAGGTTTAGAGTGCATTACAATGTGTTTTTTGCTGAGTTCCTGGTCTGTGAAAATTGGATGTCTTCTTTTTGAGTTCTGTTGCTTGCTGAAGTGGTGTTATGCTTTTCCAGGTCCTGCATTGTTTTTCAAATCTAAAGTGAAGCACTGTCACAGAGGTCTGCGACCCGATCTGGGCCTGATGGGACCCGAAAACCCGATGGGTTTCGGACCGGGTTTGGTCAGTTTTTCAAGTAGGACTTCGGGTTTGGGTCAGGTCAGGTTTGTAATTAATGAAAAAATAAACAGGCTTACCGAACCTGTTTCGCACACATGCTCTCACTCTCACTCGGGCTGTTCACACCGAACTTGTTTTTGCGCGTATCTGTTTTCCCATTGTTTTCCTATGTAAACACATGCTGGACGAATGTCTTTGACTGTTGCGTCGTGTCTCGCTGTTTCTTCAGCGTCTCACGCAGGACCAGCACATTTTAAACACCATGTCAAGTTAAAAAGAACTTTTCAAAAACGACTGTGGAGACACCTGCGCTCTGTTTCATACTTTGCGCTGCATCTAGATTGTTTTTAGCGCAGGTGTCACAAATATTTAACATTCTGAACAAGTTCAGGCTGCATAGAGGGGACTGTTGCATTGTTTCATATTATTCAGATTGTTCTGCACCAAGTGAAGTTACAGCACATAAATGGTAAGTCAAAGCTTTTTTTCCATTTCTACTTTACTTTTTGTAGTTTTTACTTCACTACGTTTTAAAGAGAGAACTTTAATACTTCCACTCCGATACATTTTGCAAGACCCTTTTGTTAATTCTGCGATTGAATATAGCAAAAAATAACGGAGCTGTAAATGTAAACCACATGCAGCTCAGTGATAGTGTTTTTTGATTTGTGAACAAATAGTTTTGAGTCAATCTTTTGATCAATTTGATTCTTTTAAATAGGTCAAATGATTCTGAATGATTCGTTTCACAAGGGGAACCCCTGACAACACATGGTTAATCAAGCATTATGTAATTTTGATACTTTAGTACATTTAATATCAGTTATTTAATTCATCAAGTATTTTTCTAATGAGCTATTTTAACTTTACTTGAGTATACAAATTCCTTTGACTTTCACTTCCACTTTACTACATACTGAAGAGAAAATGAATACTTTTACCCTGAAACATGTCTCCAAACTCTTTTGGTATTGTTGCAAGTGAACACTGCAAAAAATAGCATAGCTGCAAATGTAAACTGCATCCAGCTTGGTGATAGTGATGTCCGATTTGCAAACAAATCACTTGAGGCGAATGTTTTGATCAATTTGATTCTTTTGAATCAATTCGGTTCAAAAACCAGTCTGAATTAAGGCTGGGTGATATATCCAATATTCACCATATAATCACCACATAATGATTTTGCTGAAGATGTCAAATTAAGCAATATCGTGAATATCGCAATTATTTTAATATGCTTTTTATTTTGTCAATTATTTTGTTTCATAAAGTGCTAACTCCACGATCCTCCAGGGCTGCATAATTAATCAAAATAACACCAAAATGGCGATATGGTCATATGATTATAAAACTAACAGATAAACATGGTCTGTGTGCACTTCAGAATAATCGAGTGATGCGCTGTTCTGTGCACACGCAGGGCTCATGTCTTAAGCGCTTTCAGAGCAGTTCACAAAAGTACTGTAGGTTCAAGCATTTGTGCAATTCCTGCAAACAAGATATTATACAAATCTACAAACACCGTACAGTATAACAGTAAAGGAGAAGATGAAAGCTTTTCACCAGATGAGGAACATTGTCAACAAGCCTTCCCAGAAGAGTTGAAGCTGTTATAGCTGCAAAGGGTGGGCCGACGTCATATTAAACCCTATGGATTAAGAATGGGATGTCACTTAAGTTCATATGCGTCTAAAGGCAGATGAGCGAATACTTTTGGCAATATAGTGTTTTATATATATATATATATATATATATATATATATATATATATATACACACATACATACATACTGTATGTATATATATATATATATATACCATATACAGTGGTGTGAAAAAGTGTTTGCCCCCTTCCTGATTTCTTATTTTTTTGCATGTTTGTCACACTTAAATGTTTCAGATCATCAAACAAGTTTAAATATTAGTCAAAGATAACACAAGTAAACACAAAATGCAGTTTTTAAATGAAGGTTGTTATTATTAAGGGAAAACAAAATCCAAACCTACATGGCCCTGTGTGAAAAAGTGATTGCCCCCTAAACCTAATAACTGACATAATCGACATCCACATAGATGGACAAACTAATTTTACACGCCAAAACACTGTTGTTCAGTTCATCATGATATTATTCAATTAAGATGTGACAGCAGGAAAACATTAGATAAAATTAGCTGCAGATTCAATTAAGATGTCATCAGAAGGGTCAAAGTATTTCCTTTTCTTTTTCTTAGCAACAAGGCGAGACCTGACAACTACGAGGTCGCCAGCAGTGAAAAGAGGGGGGTCGGGGGTTGATTGAGATGAGTATTACTGGGCAGACCACGGGTGATGACATCCCATAAGAGCTAAAAAGTGAACTTTTTTTTTTTTTTTAGAAAAACCAAAGATTGCACCAAACTTGCACTAAGTTTCAGAAAATAACTTTTTTATGAAGGGGCAAAATTTGCAACCTTTAATTTTTTTGCAGGGGCATTTTTACTTTAGTGAGGAAATGTATCAAAATACACCATCCAATAATATCAAAATGTCCAAATGAACCTTTAATTGAAATAAATTCTGAAATAAATAGTTCCCCCGAATTACTCACCCTCACTTTGTTCCAAAACAGTATGACTTTCTTATGCGGAACACAAAAGAACAATTTTTAATGAACATCCATTTTTTCAATACAGTAGCAGTTAAAAGTGACTCACTTTAAAGCTTAAAAAAGGAATAAAAAGTATCATAAAAGTAGTCCATGTGACTCGTGTCAAATTCCAAGTCTTCTGAACACATACGATAGGTTTTGGTGAGAAACAACACAAAATTTAACAATGGATAGGCCGTCGAGATTTTTAAATAATCGTCTGATCGCGGTTATTTGATCTTGATCTCAATTTGATTTTGTGCAAAAATAGAGACATTATTGTGAAACATTATTGTGTTCCAATCACACTGAACTGTCTAAATAATATAATATAATATAATATAATATAATATAATATAATATAATCAGATTGACTAGGTTTTTAAAAATATCAGTGTAGGGGGCCTGGGTAGCTAAGCGAGTATTGACGCTGACTTCCACCTCTGGAGTCGCGAGTTCGAATTCAGGGTGTGCTGTGTGACTCCAGCCAGGTCTCCTAAGCAACCAAATTGGCCCGGTTGCTAGGGAGGGTAAAGTCATATGGGGTAACCTCCTCGTGGTCGCGATTAGCGGTTCTCACTCTCAATGGGGCGTGTGGTGAGTTGTGCGTGGATCGTGGAGAGTAGCATGAGCCTCCACATGCTGTGAGTCTCCGTGGTGTCATGCACAGCAAGTCACGTGATAAGATGCACAGATTGACGGTCTCAGAAGCGGAGACAACTGAGACTTTTCCTCCGCCACCCAGATTGAGGTGAGTAACCGCACCACCACGAGGACCTACTAAGTAGTGGGAATTGGGCATTCCAAATTAGGAAAAAAGGTGATAAAATAAAACAAATAAATAAAAAAAAGAAAACAGTGTAAATGTAAAATGGACATAAGACTAAACACTCAAAAAGAGAAACATATATGTATTTGGAAATATTCTGCTATTTAAAATATTATTTTCATGTCATTCTTACATTTTTAAAGCCATAAAGGAAGTCTTATATCCATATTTCATTATATGATTCCAAGTTAAATATGAATAAATGGCTTTTGATGAAGCACACATACACCACAAGTAGGCCTGCATGATTATGACAAAAATCATAATTGTTGATTATTGGCTTTGATATTGTAATCGCGATTATTAATGTCGATTAAAAGATTAAATTACTGTGGCGTCACAAAGCAAGCAACCGCATGGTTCTTCAGAGTTGCAGATTTCAATGGATGATATGAGCTGCGCTCCAGTTACTTTTAAGCATCTTTTAAGCATTAAATGTTGGAATAATGTTTGTTAATGCTAGGCCTAATAAAAGTTACTTTAAAGGGACATGTATGGTATAGAAGAAATATATCTAGATTATTTCTGAACTATTGACAAAACCAGTTTTTACTTGATTCAGTATGCCTGTGTGACATGTAACAGGTTGATACATACACATCCCCACATGTATAACACACCTCTAAAGCCTGAGAAAGGTGGCATAAAAACAAAAACTACCATCAGACATGCAATACGTGTCTTTACTGCTTTAATTATTGGTTCACGTACTGTAAATAATATGACACTCAATATTAAAACTTATTAAAAGACGATTTAAATTGACAAAGTTACTGACATTTTTAAGCCCACACTCCATATGGGATCAACATCATTCCACACAACTATTCTGTTACTTGTACTTAAACTCATTTATTCTGGTCTAAACTGGACAGTGGCAGGGATTTTGAGTCAACAAGTCAAATGAGGGAATAATTTGAATGCATAATAATCAGTATGTTCAAAAACATTTGACTTGTCGAATGAGTGATGCGTTCTGAAAGGGACGCTGCTGCAAAACACAGAGGCATCCCGAGACACTAATGCAAATATGTCACAAGTGATAAAGCTTTGCCGAGAGCGTGCAAGGATTCACTCCGAGTTGCATGTAAAAAATGCTAAAACGCAACTGAAAGCTCCTCTGCAGAATCCTGTTACTCTTCGCACATATTCAAATTAATGTTGCGAAGCGCTTTGAAGGAAGCCCACATGCTGAATGCTTTCCAAGGGTGGGCATTGTTTGAAGTACAAACAATGCGTATGGCCAGGCCCGCCCATAAGGAAGGAAAGGGGACAGCTTTCAGGGGCTAAGCAACTGAGAGGGGGCACAAGAGAGATAGATCAACACCCCCGATAGTGCTACGACGTCCGGAGATTGCGAGCGAGCATTGCCTGTGACAACAAATATCGGCGCTCCAACATTTACCGGCACGTGCACTTGATTTGATTATTTGCCATCGATGACCTTACCAGTTACGAACACTGATTTAAGCCAACACATTTTTAACCATAGGATAGCTGTTGAAATGGTTTTAATTAGACCAAATTATAAATAATAAGCTACCTAAAGGCTTCTTTTTCAATATTCTCTGTGAAAAGGGAAAAGCACAATTCCTTTTCAGGTTAATCTGCCAGTAGCTAAATGCTAAAAGGGATGCAGATTAGTGCTGATCAATAACTTCATCAAGCATCCAGGCACAGTGGTCAATACCGTGCCTTGCAATCAGGCAAATCATATTGTCTGGTGTGGTTTAAAATGATGTGTTAATGATCCTTTATAATGAGCCCTCCACCAGCTCAGGAAAGGCAAAAGTCAAGGGTCGTGGGAAACTAACAATCAAATCTAAAAAGTGTCAAAGTGTGGATTGAAGAGCAGTGTTAATCTCATCAATTAAATTACTGACATAAATGCTTGTTGATGAAGGGTTTTTTGATTTTGTCAACGATAACAAAGACGAGACGAAAAAGATGTGTAAAGACGAAAATCAAACGGTTTTAATAATACATACTGTTGACGAAAAGATGATGATAAAAAGATTACTGCAAGATACAAACATATTTTGTATTTATTAATTTTTTAAGAAAGAAATATCTAGAAAGAATTGATTGAAATAATCCAGTTGTAGTATGTCGGGGATTTCCCCCCTTGAGCTGTGAGAGTTGAACACCTGTACAATGAACTTTACTAATGGGTTAATTACATCACTCAAACACATCCTATATACTGTTGAAGTCAGATGTTTACATACACCTTAGCCAAATACATTTAAACTTAAGTTTTTCACAATTCCTGACATTTAATCATAGAAAACATTCCCTGTCTTAGGTCAGTTAGGATCACTACTTTATTTTAAGAATGTGAAATGTCAGAATAATAGTAGAGAGAATGATTTATTTCAGCTTTTATTTCTTTCATCACATTCCCAGTGGGTCAGAAGTTTACATCCACTTTGTTAGTATTTGGTAGCATTGCCTTTAAATTGTTTAACTTGGGTCAAACGTTTTGGATAGCGTTCCACAAGCTTCTCACAATAAGTTGCTGGAATTTTGGCCCATTCCTCCAGACAGAACTGGTGTAACCTAGTCAGGATTGTAGGCCTTCTTGCTCGCACACGCTTTTCCAGTTCTGCCCACAAAGTTTCATCAGATTGAGGTCAGGGCTTTATGATGGCTCCAATACCTTGACTTTGTTGTCCTTAAGCCTTTGGGGGTATGTTTGTGGTCATTGTCCATTTAGAAGACCCATTTGCAACTGAGCTTTCACTTCCTGGCTGATGTCTTGAGATGTTGCTTCAATATATCCACATCATTTTCCTTCCTCATGATGTCATCTATATTGTGAAGTGCACCAGTCTCTCCTGCAGCAAAGCACCCCTACAACATGATGCTGCCACCCCCATGCTTCACAGTTGGGATGGTGTTCTTCGGCTTGCAAGCTTCACCCTTTTTCCTCCAAACATAACGATGGTCATTATGGCCAAACAGTTCAATTTTTGTTTCATCAGACCTTGATGAAGGACATTTCTCCAAAAAGTAAGATCTTTGTCCCCATGTGCACTTCCAAACTGTAGTCTGGCTTTTTAATGGCGGTTTTGGAGCAGTGGTTTCTTCCGTGCTGAGCAGCCTTTCAGGTTATTTTGATATAGGGCTCGTTTTACTGTGGATATAGATACTTGTCTACCTGTTTCCTCCAGCATCTTCACAAGGTCCTTTGCTGTTGTTCTGGGACTGATTTGCACTTTTTGCACTAAACTACGTTCATCTCTAGGAGACAGAATGAGTCTCCTTCCTGAGTGGTATGATGGCTGCGTGGTACCATGGTGTTTATACTTGCGTACTATTGTTTGTACAGACGAACGTGGTACCTTCAGGCTCTCAAGGATGAACCAGACTTGTGGAGGTCCACAATTGTTTTTTCTGAGGTCTTGGCTGATTTCTTTTGATTTTACCATAATGTCAAGCAAATAGGCACTGAGTTTGAAGTTAGGCCTTAAAATACATCCACAGGTACACCTCCAATCGACTCCAATTAGCCAATTAACCTATCAGAAGCTAATTGGCTAATTGCCTAAATGCTTGCCATCATTTTCTGGAATATCCCAAGCTGCATAAAGGCAAAGTTAACTTAGTGTATGTAAACTTCTGACCCACTGGAATTGTGATATAGTCAATTAAAAGTGAAACAATCTGTCTGTAAACAATTGTTGGAAAAATTACTCAAATTACTCAAACACAAAGTAGATATCCTAAACGACTTGCCAAAAATATAGTTTGCTTATATGAAATCTGTGGAGTGTATGTAAACTTCTGACTTCAACTGTATGTGAGATTAATCAGCTAGCTAAAAATGCATAATATTATAACTTACATCTGCACAGACAATGAAGCCCATGAACAGGTAAACTTGAAGTATTGCATGCTAGTCAGAATGTGTAACTTATGAATAAGCCGCTTGCTTAAAAATGTGCTACACGCAACGCAATATCCTAAACAGTCTAAACGTGAGTAATTCACAAAAGAGTAACTTCTAAAAAGTAGCTAATACTTCAGTATATTTATTTCATGCAATTAATTCAGGAGCTCCAGTTTTCAGGACAGTTTTCTCATGTTATTTAATCTTACATTTTAAACATATTAATCCTTAATATGTTCGAGACATGTTTAAATAAATTTACGTAGTTTATACGTTTTTCAAAATATTCGAATATTTGATTACAATTTTATCTGTTACAGTATAAGTTTTACTTTTTTTTTTACACTATAGTTGACAACATTTATATGCCATTTTAGAGTAAAAATTACTAAAATGAATGAATATGACATGATGAAATATTAACTAAATTTAAAGGACATATTCACCAAAAGACAAAAATTATGACTAAAATAAAAAACTGTGAAAATTAACACTGCTGAAAAGTATAAAACATTAGGTTAAGGTAAATATACACTGGTCGGCCGAGTGTCACGGTTAAGCCCAAAAGTGTACTCCGGTTAGACGTGAATGCTAGGCGTATGCATACAGGATGCGTGACGTAAATTTCGTCATCAGAAGAGTGCTCGAGTACTGAACGAGAGTGGCCTGATTTTTAAACCGCGCACACTCTAGAATCGCACCTGGATTTTTCTGTACTTTTTAGTGGGTCCACAAGGTGGCAACACTCACAATTGAGCCTTTGCGTTCACGAAGAAGCACTAGATGTTATCGTCACTGAATATCAAGGGACGAAGGTAGAAACAACAACAGTTGATATGCACATTAAGAGCGTGTGTGTAAGGATGTCAGGGAATACCTTCATTTGTATGACTCGAGTCTGAAGGACTATAAAAGACATCTTTATGGGCCTAATAAACACCTGACAAGAACCAACTGCCTGTGTATGTGCAAACGGTCAACCGAAGTATACTTTGAAAAGCTAGCTTTTAACTGTTAGCAGACGCTTAGTGTTCGTGTCAAAAAAAGAAGTGAACTTTGGGCTGACGTACGAGTTAACCACACAAAAAAAACACACACACTGTCTCCTATGCCCTTTTCCCAACACAGCGCTAAAGTGCAGAGCAAGAGCCATGCACTCCACTTGCACAGGTGCAACACACAGTGGGGCTGCGAGCTGCTGCCACGTCAGGTAATTACAGAGACGTGGATATATCACTGCAAGCTTGGCCCCCAACCAGCCGAATCTAGGCCAATCATTTTTTGCACTGCCTGGCAAATTTGATGCCTTGTATTAACAATTTACTGTGCCAATGCGGCACTGACCTCCGATAAACAACCTGTTTTCCTCTCTAATGTCTTTTCTGCATTGGTGTTATCAAACATTTCATCGGATTCATTATTCATGCTGTATTGCAGTTAAACGCAGAGTACATTATGAATCCTGAATTCTGGAGTGTGCCTGGGCTTGCTAAAGCATGATTACGGAACTACAAACGAGACCACTGCCTCCTCACAGTGTCTTATCAACAAGATACTTTGCGCATATAAATCTTTACTAAAAACGGTCGATTAACTGTCCATTACAGCCTCATCAGTCTAATTTTGCTATCAAACTTGACTAAGTAAATCACATTCTTGTCCAAACAAAGGTAGGATGTCAATCACTCGGACTCACTAAGGGAGAATACAATTTCTCTCCACGGCCACATTTGTAGAACAGTAGATTACTCTGTCACACAGCTCAGTATTTATGCTTACTCACGGAAAGGATGTGGGGAGGTTGAAACTGCTTTAGTCTCTAGAATCGGGACCATTTAAAAGTAGGCTAAATGGCAAGGAGGTTCTGCTAAAAGGGTCAGTGTTGTCCAGTTTGTTGTGAATTTCTAAAAGGCGCAAAGGCATAAAACACAGGAGACTAAATAAGGTGTTGACAGACACTTCCTGCAAAATAAGAGAAAGGTGATGAAAGAAAGGTGCGATGGGTTGAGCGTGCCGACCTCCGCTTTGTTACTCCCGTGAGGTGTTTCATGGTTTCAAACCAAAACGGTTCTTCATTTTCTCGGAATGCCTACAATGACAGTCTGACACCTTTTGCGACAACAAGGTACAAAAATCTCTCATACAAACAAAAATACAAATGGAACTTAAGGAAGGAAAGATTGTCAAACACAGACTTCCAAAATCATCTTAGTGTTTCTGTAGTGATCAAGCAGTGTTGCCTGCAGCTGTATTTAATAATACATTATGTAGGCTTTCCATTCATACACACTCAAAATAATAAACCGTTTGATTTACTTAAGCTGTGTCAACTGTTTCCACGGTCCAGTTGTATGAACTAAAGAAATTCAAGTAAATTGGACAAACGTTTTTTTTTTTTTTGAGTAAATGCAAATCATTTGGATTTGTTTATGTTACTTATTATTTTTATGTTCGTTTTACTTGACAAAAAGCATTGAACTTACATAAGTTACATTTATTCTTTCAGTTAACAACTGGCTAGGAACATTTTGCACTGACATGCTATATGTATTGGCATGAATCTTACCCAGTGGCACAAAAATAGCTCATTGGACAAAGCAATATAAAAGTGTTAAGTATTTGTTCTCGTCAACCTATGCTCAAGCTCCACGCTTTACCACAGCGGCAACCCCCAAAATGACATTACAGAAACTCCTCTAAATCTCAACATAACAGGAAATGTTTAACATTAAACACTCAATCAACCTTAAATCAACCTTACCATAATACTAGATTTCACATGATGCCACATTTCAGTCTGATATGTTGTTGACCAATATTATTACTATTATTATAAACTTTCCCCAAGAAACTCAACATCTTCTCAAAGCAATGCAATAAAGAAAATAATATATACGTAAAAAAAAAAATTATATATATATATATATATTCACTTAATGGTTTAAGTCATCTCTATAGAGAATATATATTAATATCTGAAGGCAAACGTGGCAGGTTTGTTTCCTCAAATCTAATAACATTCAAACAGTATTTTAGTAAAGGTGATAATTAAAAACCCAATATTTTGGTACATAACAGTCCTATAGCTGTTTTCCTCGTCAGTAGTGGTTAGAATGTTGGGCTGTCTAGCTGTTTGATTTCCTTCATAGTGCTTAAAAGTACAACAAAAAAAAAACCGGTGTAGAATTCAAATGGGGCACATAAGTTTGTGGTCTTCATTGTGAGTCTCTGGAGCACCAACATCAGGAGGCCTGCTGGACTCTGCTGGCTCCAGAGATAGCGTGTGTAACACTTACATGAAACACAAATTTAGTGCTTATGAAACACTGAACGCAAGATGAAAATAATTGAATTTGCTGACTTTCAATGAAATTCTCAATGCCTGAAAAACCCTGTCCATGTCTCTCACGTCTGAAGCCCTGCCCACTGATAGATACGCACAAGCATACACACACTCCTGTTGCGCAAAACAATTCTATCTACAATGTGTTTGTGACCACAGTGGAGCATTAAACAATCACATGTCCGTCTTGATTTACAGATATATAAAATAGCAATAAAGTAATTAAGAAACAGTTCTCATCTTGTTTTGGGTGTGTATCCAACATAAAGTACTGTATATGGCATACACACGCCCCACACAAAATACATTCATTTCTTTTCACATTTTGTTATGTTGCGGCCTTATGCTAAAATACATTAAATTATTTATTTATTTTTTCACATCAATCTACACTCCATACCCCATAATGACAAAGGTGAACCTTCGGCCCAGTCTGAGGTCCTGAGCGGTCTGGACCAGGTTTCCATTAAGGATATCTCTGTATTTTTGCTGCATTCAGCTTTCCTTCAACCCTGACCAGTCCCCCAGTCCCTGACACTGAAAAGCACCCCCACAGCATGATGCTACCACCACCATGCTTCACCGCTGGGATGGTATTGCGCAGGTGATGAGCGGTGTCTGGTTTCCTCCAGACATTATGCTTGGAATCGAGGCTAAACAGTTCAATCTTCATTTCATCAGACCAGAGAATCTTGTTTCTCACAGTCTGAGAGTCCTTTAGGTGCTTTTTTATGTGTCTTGCACTGAGGAGTGGCTTCCATCTGGCCACTCTGCCATAAAGCCCAGATCAGTTGCAGTGATGGCTGTTCTTCTGCAAGTTTCTCCCATCTCTACACATGATCTCTGGAGATCAACCAGAGTGACCATCGGATTCTTCTCCCCCGATTGTTCAGTTTGGCCGGGCGGCCAGCTCTAGGAAGAGTCCTGGTTGTTCCAAACTTCTTCCATTTAAAAATTATGGAGGCCACTGTGCTCTTGGGAACCTTCAATGCAGCCGACATTTTTTGTAGCCTTCCCCAGATCTGTGCCTGGACACAATCCTGTCTCTGAGATCTGCAGGCAGTTCCTTTGACCTCATGGCTTGGTTTTTGCTCTGATATGCATTTTCAGCTGTGAGACCTTATATAGACAGGTGTGTGCCTTTCCAAATCACGTCCAATCAATTGAATTTGCCACAGATGGACTCCAATCAAAGTGTAGAAACATCTCAAAGATGATCCAGACAAATGGGATGCAAATTTCAAGTGTCATAGCAAAGGGTCTGAATACTTATGTCAATGTGATATTTCAGTTTTTTCTTTTTAATAAATTTGCAAAGTTATAAAAAAATCTGTTTTTTTGCTTTGTCATTATGGGGTATGGAGTGTAGATTGATGTGAAAAAAATAATAAATAGCAAAAAAAAAAAAGAAAAAAAAAAAAAGATTATTGTGTGTGATCTGTGAAGCTGTCCAAATCATCCTTTATGAGATGGGACTACTTTCAAAGGTGGGTAAACTGACGTAATTCCTGTGGGTTTTGGCAAACACCATACTCACTTCATGTCCCATTCTGCTATCCTTGAGGGTATTATGCAGAAGTTTCCAAGTTTGCTGGATTTACATAGTCATGACATGAGTTGAAAGGTTGGGTGTAATTTGCACAAATAAGGTAGGCATGCAATTCCACACCAACCTCATGCCAACACATCGACTATAATGTTGAAGTGTTAAGGCAGTAATTTATCGTATATATTTGTCATTAAAAAATAAACATATGAAAAGTAGACTAAGTGAATAAATAAATTTTTTGAGTAAGCTACTACCCTACATGGCTCGATTCATTTTCAAGTGGTTTTCAAAATTAGAGCTGACTGTTCCAGTTAATTCACGATATGTCTTTGATATGAGTATTAGGGGTGTAAATCGGACGTTTCATCACGATACGATCTTATATCGATTCCCTTGGCCTGCGATCCGATATTTACCGATACTTCAAAGTCTGCCGCGATACGATTTTGATTTGATTCGATTCAGGGCCCTGCGATCGATATTCAGATATTATGTGCCTATTTTACACAATCAATTACATTTTTTTTTGCCCTCAAATAAAACCAAAATATAATTTGATTATTATATTGCGCTCTCTGAAAAGTGCAAATTTGTTGCGTTTGCATTTGTCATGAGAGCTCGCATTTTAAGGAGAGCCCAGTTGATGTGCTAGCACTGATCCTGTCACTGGTCTGGAGCTCTTGTTTCACGGGAATCCCGTTTGACACGTACGCACGCCGCATGGATAGCAGAGCACAATTTGGCTTCAAAGACCCTGCGCACATGTGCCGACTGCAAAATGGGTTAAACTATCTTTTATTTTGTGTGCACGTCAGGTTTAGAATACATTAGGTTTATTGTAGGCTACATCACAGGCCTATTTATTTTTTTACATCGTAACTGTTATTGGTTAACGTTCTTTACCGAACAGCTGTCATATTAGATAAATGGTTAATGCACGACTGCACGTCGTGAAATACGCGCAACTTTTCAGCGCATTTTTTTTCTCTCTCATAGATTTGGCTTAGTCTACCTGTTAATTATTTTCAACAATGTCCTGACTGTTTTAATATGTTAAGTAACTTTTGTTTGGTGATTTCTGTTTAGAACAGGCTTTTAATGGTTGTTTCATTGATCCTGCACTATTCATTCAATTGTTTTCAATAAATTTGTCTATAAATATTCGCTAACGTTGATTCAGTGAATGAGTGTCATGTTCTATATTTAATGTACAATGATCGTAATTCAAGGCGAGGACGTCGCAGATAAATGCCCCTTTTCAGTGGAATTTAGCTTCGGATTTGGAATAGATTAAGCATTTTAAATGGGTCGCATAAACACACTTTTTCTTACCGTTTTTTGAAGGTTGGTTTCTCTTTAGACTAGTCGACTAGTCGGTTACAAGACTTCCGTTTTAGTCGTAGCGCACATCCCTAATGGAAATGCATACAGACGTGGCTGACATGAGAGTATTAAAGTAAAGTTACATCTTTAAAATCTATATCGATATTTATATGTTGTATTGATAACATTGTTGGTTATTGGATCAATGCATTACCCCTACTGAGTATATTTGTCAGGACTATAGAAAGTCAGAGGTTACAAGAGTGTCCCAAAGCTGGCTGATAACCATCTCTGAAGCATGATAGTATTACAGGATGGAGCAGTGCCCAGTTGTTGAAACAGGTAAATAATTAATGATCATTTTTTCCCGACAAAGTCAATTCAGAAATGCCCCACATCAGTAGTGCAGCAGGGCTACACACTTCGGGCACACATCTCAAGGAAACTCTAGCATCTTGAATTTCATGCTGTCAGAATGTTTTCACATATGCACAATGCGGGCCACTCGGATCCCAGAGTCATCTTACTGTGTAATCTGTGTGACTGAAGGTGACTAGTCCAGTCCAGTGTTTATCCATCCGGAAAGCGATGCAGAATTTCCTTGGTATGAAGAGTGAAAGGGGAAATTGGGATTTTTAGCCACATCGAAAACATCCCATCAGGTTAAGCCAAGGCCTGGGGTAGATGTTTCTGGCATGAAAAGAATTCCCTCAGCATTTGAAACTCCACCTTGAAAATCTGAGAGGGAAAACTATGAGCTAATATGACTGTATTTCACCAAATTATGTAGATGCACTATAGAGATGGATAAACTCGGCTAGTCTATGGGTTGCCTGTTGTATAATTAGACTGTTGTCGGGTTCACCAACCCCAGTCGGTTGCATTTCTTAAGGACGTTTAAATAAACCACGCTTGTATGTTCAAAAACAGCTAGATGGAGTGCAACGTCATGAAACTGAACGCAGCGTTCTTGAATGAATTATTCTTCAACCAGCAAGACAACTCGAACTCGAAGCACTACAATGCATGACACTTCTCTCCACAGTTTAGACTCGCACCAATGAGTTTCTCACTCTCGCTCTCACTTTCACACACATTCATCCCTTCTAGACGTTCTTTCTGTCATGCATTGCTCACTGACGATTCCTCAAACTATAAACATAACAATGGAATCAATACAAAACCACTTGCCGAATACAGAGAAGCCAGAGAACTATAAAAATAGCCCCACTAAGACTTGACACAAAGCCATTACAAGCTGATCAGGCAGGGTAATTAGTCATATCCTTACCCAGACAAGGTTGGCTTTTTGTTCAATACTTACTTTCTTTGCTCAATCAATACTTTACATCTCTGTATGCTTTCAGGCCCTTTAAAATCCACCAGGAGCATGCTGGTGTTACATTTACAACAAACTGTTAAGAAAAGCGGTGTACCAAGCAAACAAACAAACCTGGTGAAAGCTGTACGATATTTAAATCAGCATACAGCACTTAAAGCTAATATCCTTTTGAGAATATTTTTGAGAAAATGCTTTTATTGTTAGATTTTCAATCGAGCAATTTTATTGAATACCATCCTTTGCCATTAAATTTGGACATTTACAACATAACTTACACGTGGAATTGGTGCACGCAGAATTCCGCAGATTTCAGACACCTACCATTCACAGATTTTCACATATTTCCCGCCCCTTGTGAGTTTGTTTATTAAATATTTTAGCTAATTTTATAAGGCTTTCAGCAGCCATCAAGACTGTAGTACTCTCAACTTAGTTTAGGATATTTTAATCAATCTATTTTTTTCAACAAAATCAGAGCAGAAAATACCAAAAAATAAAAAGTCAGCAGAGTCCGTCTGGGCCTGCTCATAATATGCTACTAAAAGGCCATTATCATCAACATCTTTTTATCATAAAATTATGGACATTTTTTTGGTACTCAATAGGGGTGGGCGATATACCAGTTGACATGATAAACCAGTATACATCTGCAAGAAATGTGCACCTCATTCTATTCACGTAATGTACGCGGTACATATTCTGTCGGGGAAGTGGAGGAGGAAGACGGAGCAGTTGTTTACCTAAAAGCACTATGGAGGAAGTCAAACATCTCAAACAGTGAGAGAGTCTGACATTCTAACCAACACTGAGGAGGAAAACGGCTAAAACAATGTATCATGCGCCAACAATTGTCATCTGTCGTGCAGATTTTTTAAACTACACCTCATCACCCTTAACAAAATTCAGTTTGAATAATGTTAGATATTAGAAAACAAACCGGCTTTGCTCTCAGATATTTAAATACTGTCTACAGAGATGACTTAAACCATTAAGAGCATAATTAAGTGTTTTATAATAATAATACTAGTCAACAACATCTGACTGAAATGTGAAATTGAACATTGTTTACCACTTTTTAAATACCATCAATGTTTTATTTTATTTTTACTCTATGTTTGTCAAGTCCTGAATAAAGAGAAAATGATATAAGAGGCAGTAGTTTTCATTTATAAAGTATTTAATTCAATGACTGGATTTTTCAAAAATAGGCATTACAACATGGTTATTTAATATCTTCTTTTTCTTTCGCCACAGCGGACCATCCGTGATCCGCATATCTGACTTGGCACAGGTTTTACGCCGGATTTCCTACCTGATGCAACCCCCAGTGGCTGGGGGACTCTCACTCACACCTACGGGGCAATTTAGAGTCTCCAATTCACTTAATCTGTATGTTTTTGGACATGTGGGGGAAAACGGAGCACCCAGAGGAATCCCTGCGAACACAGGGAGAACATGCAAACTCCATACAGAAAGGCCCAGTTGAGCCGGGACTCAAACCCAGGACCTTCTTGCTGTGATGCGACAGTGCTAACCACTGAGCCACCGTATCTGGTTATTTAATATATAAATATGCATATACACATATGCCACTAAATGACCCATTAAAGGAATTATTCAAGTTAACCCTTATCCAAGTTCCAGTCATTTTTACCCGGATGACTTTTTCTTTCTTGCAATTATTTTTTTACATTTTTTTTTTTACTTAATCCAATTGGAAAACAAAAATCCTTTCCTTCACATGTGGTATCTGAAAACACACACAAAAATATGTGGACCATTTTCAGTAAATTTTTTTGTTTTATTTCACTTTGTTACACTTGTTGGGTTCTCGGTCAAAAATGACCGGCCATTGGAAACGTATGGATTACACTACAAAATACAGAAATATTAAGTGTTCAGGAGCATCCCAGTCCTTTAGATGAGCACATATGTGGATGTGTGTTTGCACACACAAAGTCCTCGAACATGTGCACACACACACAACATACACAAACTCACACATAATGTGTGTTGAGCACCCTGTTGTGCATCGTCTTTCCATGTACGCTCTTTGAGGAATATTTCAAGATCTAGATATCATATTATGTTGTGTTTGGGCTCGTTTGAATCAGGATAGTCTGCTGTAAGTTACGATATGTCACTGTCTATGTAATATGTATGTTTCAGGAAGTAATAAGCAAAAACATGACAAAAAGCCACTCCTGATTATTATATTTATGTGTGTCTGTGGGAATTTCATACATTAAAACTCACTGCAGTTTGGCCTCTGACTGAAACAAATTTGCTCATTGCACTTTATTAATTGAGCTCTTTCCAATGATATATAAAACAAATCTCATCTTTTTATGGTTTTACCAACTCTGAATATAATTGTTGTGATAAATTTGCAAATGATGAGAACGAAACAGTTCTTATTTGTCTGCAAATTAAAAAGCATTGTTTAAGATTTGGTAGGATCAGCTATAAGCATTGTAAAGACCAGATTCTAGGCTTTAAAATGACACCTATTTTGTTCAGATCAAGCAAGTGGTTATTAATTTATTATGTAATTACTTTTATTTATTTTTTTCGCAGGGAGATACCCCCCACTGGCCTGGTATAAGCTCAGTTCTATTAATCATTCTATCAAACAAAATATATCTTTTCAAAAATATGTTTAAAAAAAGGAGTACAAAACCTGTCATAATTACTAAAAAAGAAGTTGATAAAAAGATCTAATGCAATATCTTGTGATAATATATGCAATATGAGAGATTTATAAACAATCTTAGTGGGCCGGTCATTTTTGACCGGGAACACAAAATGTGTTAGCACAAAAACAACACAAGGGTTAAATACAAATTCAGCTCAATAGGCAGCATTTGGCGCATTATGTTGATTACCACAAAAAAAAAAATTTCGACTCGTCCCTCCTATTCTTTAAAAAAAACTAAACAAAAAAAAAGCAAAAATGGAGGTTACAATGACCACGTTTACATGAACACCAGAAAGCCATTGCGAGAAAGCTTCTTAAGGCACGAAATCTGTGTATGCATTTACATGAGCTGTGTTTGCAGCTTTCGCTTTACTCACGTATACATGTGGCTCAGTCAGTAGCAGCTTTCTCCACAGCAACGTAATTTCCCCCACGACGCTTGTGTAAATAACAAATATTGAATCCGAGGAAGACTTCACTATTTTATTCTCTGTTGCTTCGCTTTATTTCGAGATACTCCAGAGTTGTTGCTGTGTTTGTTTCTAGCAGAATTGCGCTGCAACAGTGGGGTTTCCCTAGACTTGCCATGATATCATAATTTTCACACCGGTGCGGTATTCACGTTCAAACCAACTAACTAGTATTACACTGGTTGGATGCTAAGTGCTACTATGGGGTAGTTTTCGCTAAGCAATATCTTACACAATAATGCAACTTTATTTCTTAATTATTTTATCTAGAAATTCAAATAAAACTGAAAAAAAATTAAATGCAATTTAAATGAGTGTTGTTCAACTTTTTGAAAGATGGCTTTTCAACAGTTGTGAAGGGCAACATCTCTTTGGCAACGAACCTACTTCATCCGTGCATTCTCTACATCATGGGCTACTGGTCACGTATTTTGTTGTCCGGGCAAATACATCACTTACTGTGGGTTGTTGCAGGTTTAATGTTGGTGTTTTATTACCTTTCATCCCAGGACCCAGTTTAGCTGCTTCGGAAGGGTAATGACTTTGAATGTGTGTTAATAAATTTTTTTTTGGTCCCTCTTAGGGCTGGGCGATATGCAACAAATATGTTCACAATATTTATTTATTTTTTTATTATATTTATATATCACAATATCCAATTACATCGTCAACCCCCCGGCTGAGGGATCTGTGAATATTCTTGCTTTAGTGATTTTACATTGAAAATTTAATTCATTTATGTAAAAAATGAAAAACTTAAACCAAAGACATTTCTTAATTCAATTTGAGACTTCAAACAAAATGAAAAAGCAATTAAAATAACGAAGTGGTCAAAAAAAATAAATAATCATATATAACCACCCTTCCATTTACCGTCACGCAAGGCGGAAAACTCCCCAGCTGAGATGGTCTGAGGTCATTTGCAGCATTCTCATAGACGATACTATTCTTGCAAAACATTTTCAGAAGATTGAAACAAAGAAAGAACGAGAACCCTTTACATACGCGTTGCACGAGACTGCACACCTCCGAACAAACAGTGCGTCAGACATGCGCATAGACGGCTTTTCTGTCATCTGTTCATAAAAATATAATAAAGTGTGTTTCTTCAAGCACATGTCTGTGTGTCTAACAGCATTTCTTGTGTCATTCGGAATCTGGGTCATCTTACAGTTACCCACCATGCACATTATATTCACTACCTGCAATTAAACATCTGTCAATGCACGTAAAACCGATAACACCGTGGCAACCCTAGATTTCCCTCTTACGTCATACTCCGCTTTTCCCACTGTACTCCCAGAAATGTTTAATTCTTTCCACTGTGTTGACTTGTTGTTGGGCTCCACCATGACGTTTGATATACTGTCTGTTCATACGCACGCGCACTCCTCAAAAACCTGTAAGAACGCCGCTTATGCGTTTACTTGGCCACATTAAGCCGCATTCTCTGGGAGAAACCTGGGTGCGTTAAACCGTTTTCTCTTAATCCCTTAAACAGCGTAAGGAAATCAGTGTTCTTGTTTAAATGACATTTCAGAATGCCGCTTTGTGCACCTGAAATAAATAGTTTACTTACAATGGAAGTAAATGGGGCCAATTTTTTTTGGATGGTTTAAAAGCAGAAATGTGAAGCTTATAAATTTATAAAAGCACTTGCATTCATTATTCTGTTCAAATCTGTGTATTATTAGAGCTGTAAAGTTGTTTAAATCGTCATTTTAGGGTTTCAGGGTTTACGGCGTTATGTCGTCATGGCAACGAAGTAGTAAAATTGTATTTAATTTTACACAGAAAAGGTTAGTAAGCGATTTTATCACAATAAAATCATGTTAACATACAGTACATATTGTTTACGTCTTGTAGCTACACTTCTGAAACAGTATTTTAATGTTTACAGATTGGCCCTATTCACTTCCATTGTACGTGCCAAAGAACTTGTGCCGAACCCGGAGTATTCCTTTAAAGAATGCAAAAATTCAGAGAAAATTTGTTGCAAACTTTCCAAAAAATATCACAACCAGAACTTTCCAGATATGAAGTGTTGCGTTGACTTTCTTTTGTTAATTTATTTACATTTGGTCTCCTTGCTGATCTTGAATATTTGGTTACATCCTTGAGTAGTTGCTTATCAAAGAAAGCAGCCCAAAGACAGTAAATCATTGCATATCTGTAATGGGACAGGATTTATCTCTGTTAAGCCACACAGTAGCCAACATAATAGCCATCAAATGTTACCAGTTATCTAAAATCCATCCAACCAGCATAAACATCTTTAACATAATCCCATAACACACTGTTAGATAAAAACTGTTTGAATTCTTTAAGACAGAATGACTGCAGACCACCTTAAATTCATTATGTAATAATATGTTGGCAATCTCAGTGTTTCCCACAGGATTTTGTGAGACTGTGGTGGGTGAACCTCGGACCCTCTAGGGGGGTCCGGGGGCATGGTCCCCCACAAGGATATTTTGTACATTTTTAATTTTTTTCCTCCACTTTTCTCCCCAATTTGGAATGCCCAATTCCCAATGCACTCTAAGTCCTCTTGGTGATTCAATCCGGGTGGTGGAGGACGAATCTCAGTTGCCTCCACGCGGAGACCGTCAATCCACGCATCTTATCACGTGGCTTGTTGAGGCTTCACCCTGTTCTCCATGGCATCCACGCACAACTCACCACGCACCCCACCGACAGCGAGAACCACATTATAGTGACCACGAGTAGGTTAATCCATGTGACTCTACCCTCCCTAGCAACCGGGCCAATTTGGTTGCTTAGGAGACTTGGACATTTTGTACATTTTAAAGTTAAATGCATCAATCTGGTGCACTTTGAGAGCAAAATTAAACGGCTAGATCTATAAAGAACTTTGTGCTCTTGTGAACAATGTTGTGCTCTAGTAGTAATTTAATCATAAACACATTGATTGAATAGATATGAATGGTGATGACACGGCAAAAAAGTCAACCACAAAGCATGGTAATGAGACGGAGTTAAAACGGTAGCGTTACTTCAGCTTGAGTAGTTAACATTACAAATAGCCTAACGTTACATGATGAGCCGACTTGCTCCATAGATGCTGAAAATAGTTACATTGTCAGAGCGCTGGTAATAACATTAATGTTAAATAATTAGCTAACGTTAGCTAGCTAGATATAAGGTTACATCCGTTACACATTGTTTTTCACGACAAGCAGCCGGATATGTCAGTCGCCATAAGCGAGGAGACTGACAGCTAACGTCGTTACATTAACGTTACCTAACGTTAGATTAACGTTCTTTATCATTGATAACTTCTGCTGTAACGATACCTGTTTGCTGTCGTACGTTGATAATCAGTCCCACCAGGATCGCAGCACTTTTTCCTGATTTTTGCGGTCCAAAACGACTGAATTTGCGGCTTTTCTCAAATTTTGCGATGCAATTTGTGCCATTTTTAGGGGGTTGTTTTGCAGTGAAAACTCACAAATCATCATTATATACCTCTGTGATTGTGTTAATTACATTGTAAATGCAATTACATGTAAATATGTTAGTGCATGATAACTAAATATGCAGTTAGCAAGCAAAATAATACCATAGCCTACATACAATGCAATAAAACTTATCTAAGGTTAAAATAGATGTACAATAAATCTGTAAACTAAAAACACAAATGAGGATTCAATAATTAGTCCTGTTGCCATTATTACATTGTCTGATATTTAAATCGGGTATATGGCCATATACGAACAAATACAATTAGAGTTCATATATGTGACCATTTATGTACACATTTAAATTCCACAAGTGTTTAAAAAAACGTTGCATATATAAAAATTGCCATTTTTGTCATATTGTCATATATATTGCATATATCTATATGTGACCTTTTTATATAGAGTAAAAAATATTTATGAACATTTACTTTCAGCATAAATTGCCATTTTCAGATTCGTAGCCTACTGTATTAATAACACTTCAAATTCTAATCACATTACTACACAACTAATGGGGTTTTTAAGGGCATGTTAGGGATTCTTTGTATAAACGCTGGTTTTTGTCTCTCATTCGCAGCACTGGTGACGATTAAACACTAGCTGTGACGTATGTGTGCTGTCTGCGGTCCCGTGAAAGTTTAGACAAGTGAACGCACAACGTGGAAGAGACGAGGCGGAGGCGCTTACACTGAGATGATACAATGGCAGCTGTGCATTTGGATGTGTTGCGACTGCAACAAGCTTTACAAGCATTTTGTTTTGCCGCCGTCAAAGTGAGAGATGCTTTGCCGAAGCAACGGTGCAAAACACAATGTTAGAGATCTTTTATGTTATTATGAGAAGTGTAAAAATATTTTCAGTTCATTGTGAAACTGTGGCGGGACGTAACAGTCTGGGTAATTAATGGGAAATACTGAATCTATAACCCTTGACTGACAGGTGAAACTGCTAAAGCCTTTCTCAGATAAAGCTGCGGATTATCCAGCACATTTCACACCACTTGTAAATTATTCAATTTAATTAATCTTACAGATCATACAAAATCGTCGGCCCTTAACACTTACTTAGTTTACTCATTTTAAACCATAACTTGCACTGCACATAAATAACTAATATTGGCATTATATTCATGTTGTTTAGTCAGAGGGGAACTGGCACCCACAGTGAGCCTGGTTTCTCCCAAGATTATTTTTCTCCATTAACCCACATCTTATGGAGTTTTGTGTTCCTTGCCGCAGTCGCCTTCGGCTTGCTCACTGGGGGTCTAAATACAATTATGATTTAATTATTTAATTATGTATTTTTATGGGTCCTGGGTAGCTCAGCGAGTATTGACGCTGACTAACACCCCTGGAGTCGCGAGTTCGAATTCAGGGCGTGCTGAGTGACTCCAGCCAGGTCTCCTAAGCAACCAAATTGGCCCGGTTGCTAGGGAGGGAGTGTAGAGTCACGTGGGGTAACCTCCTCGTGGTCGCGATTAGGGGTTCTCGCTCTCAGTGGGGCGCGTGGTGAGTTGTGCGTGGATCGCGGAGAGTAGCATGAGCCTCCACATGCTGTGAGTCTCCGCGGTGTCATGCACAGCGAGTCACGTGATAAGATGCGCGGACTGACGGTCTCAGAAGCGGAGGCAACTGAGATTCGTCCTCCACCACCCGGATTGAGGTGAGTAACCGCACCACCACGAGGACCTACTAAGTAGTGGGAATTGGGCATTCCAAATTGGGAGAAAAGGGGGATTAAAAATAAATAAATGATGTATTTTTATAGACAATTTACAATCATATTTAATCAAACTACACAATGATGACTCTAAGACTTTATAGATATTACACTTTCTGTAAAGCTGCTTTGAAACGATGTGTGTTGTGAAAATGACTTGACTTAAACATCTTCTGAGTCAACCACTTTAAAAACAAGGCAACTGCCCAGCTGTCCACAAACTGTGAGTTCCCCCGTCATTTCCATGGCAACCCCTAACATGTGCGGTGACATCAAAGGGCCTTCCTCATATATTTATCATGGCTTGCGCAACATTGTAACAAAGCCACACTCTCTCTATCAAGTGTAGTATACAGTGTTATAAGTAACAAACTAAACAAGTTGTCGTGAACTCAAGCTTGGGGCCTTTTTTATCTGAGGGTAAATACATGTAAAGGGCTGCAAGTACATGTCTAATAGCAAAAGGTTGTGAAACAGCAAGTGTTTACAGGATTTTGACAGCTCAGTGCACATTGCTGTGATGATCCTGATGGGTTTCTTGAGTGTGGGTTAATAATCTGGTGATTAAAGTGATCACTCGGTCCAGTTCAATCTTCACAACAGCATATCCACAATATTTATACTCAGGCTTTAATCTAATGCTCGGCCCCTTTAAATTCCGACCGGACTATCCAAAAGAAGGGCCTTCTTTGCATAAAAACACATTTTTACCTTGTAGACATCCCCGTAGGTCCCGCTGCCTATCCTCTGGATAAGCTCAAAATCCTCTTGCGGATTTCGCCTGGACAGATCGAAACTGGAGTTCATCATGGGCACTCCGGTCTCTGACTATTAAACGTAGATTTCCTGGGGGTCCTGACACGGACAAAAGGAGAAAAACGGGGAAAAAAATAAACAGAAGAAAATCTCAGGACCAGCACTTGACTGTAACTTTAACATGGCTTCCCGTGAGCTCCAGTGCGCATGCGCTGCATTAGTAGCGTGGAGAATTCCTGGAATGGGAGGATGAGGAGTGGAGGAGGATGGTTAGGGTCAGATGACCAGAGTGCTCCTGAAGAATGGTGTCTGAAACTTTCGTAGCAGTCTCTTAAAATAGAATTGCCTTTACTGTGTGTTATAAAGTGTAAACAAGCTAGTTTTTATATGAAGTTTGTCTTAATTTGAGATTTTAATATTTATATTTAAGGCCTGCAGTGCAGTATATCTTACACATCCAGTAAAGAAATCTAGAGAGAAAACATTTAACTGGATTTGAACATTAAAACAGGCCTATACATCTACAAGAACAGTAGGGAACAACGGGCCAAAGGCACCCCTTTAAAGGGATAGTTCACCCAAAAATGAAAACTCTCTCATCATTTGCTCACCCTCATGCCATCCCAGATGTGTGTGACTTTCTTTCTACAGCAGGACACAAAGAGTTCTTTTTTAAAAGGATATCTCAGCTCTGTTGGTCCATACAATGCAAATGAAAGGTGGCCAGAAATTTGAAGCTCCAAAAAGTACATAAAGGCAGCATAAAAGTAATCAAAACGACTCCAGTGGTTTAATCCATGTCTTCAGAAGCACTATGATACGTATGGGTGAGAAACAGATTAGTATTTTAGTCCTTTTTTACTATCAGTCTCCACTGTCACTTCACATTCTTCTTTTGTTTTTGGCAATTCAAATTCTTTGTGCATATCGCCACCTACTGGGCAGGGAGGAGAATTATTAGTAAAAAAGACAAGGACTTCAAAATTGAATATTGGATCACTGGCAGTCAACAAGTTTACAGATGTCAAGATATTCAATGTGGTTTTGAGAAAATAGTCTAATGCATTTCTCCCTCCATCTTCTTCTCTTTCAGCAAAGACAGGATTGTGATTCAGTGCTATTTATTTCCGAATCGCACAGGAGTGAGTGCCAAGAGTGAGCTTTTGGTCACATTTGTACTTACACCATGTGGTTGTTGTGAAGGTTTTATGAGCCACGACTGTTCAGTCTAATTTATTTCTCAAATGCCAGTCACACATCAAGGATGCAATTTATCGACTGATTATTAAAGCATGCGCTGGCACAGATCAAGGTCTCAGCATGACGGCAGTTAGCAAACAAACAACGCACATACAGTTGGCCTGGGAAGTATTATTTCTTGGGTGTTCTAAACGTGTTTTCTGATGCAATAGTCACATTTGTTAGAAGTGGCTTTAGTGAATAATTTTCATGGTAGGTTTATTTTTCGAAAGTCAACTTCAGTGTAGGCACATATCAAAAAATCTTGGCTACAAAGTATCTACTGACAGTTTCAAGCGGTATTGCGTAAGAAGAAAAGATGGTTCATTAAACACACATTGACCTTTTGTCAATAGCGGGGCATGTTGTCACACTATAAGTTACAGTGAAACCTGTTTATTAGGCAATTTGAGCCTTTTCAGCAAAACAGTACAACAACAATTAAGTAATATGTAGTGGAATACATTTAAAAAGTAACCCTCCCAACCCTGACAGCATCACTGCCATGGCACCCCTGTTTTGGGTTTTGTACACATAAGGAGACAAAAAGGTATGTTTTTTTTGTTGCTAGATGAACAAAACATATGAATGTACCTTTAAAAGTACACAATAGGTCCTAAAGGTACAATTATGTACCCAAAATGAGTTTAACTTGAGTGTGTTGGTACCACCCCAGTGACAGCCATTGCACCCCTTAAAGGAGTTAAGTTCCAGTGAGGCACTTGCAATGGAAGTGAATGGGGCTAATTCGTAAAAGTCACTGTTTTAAAGGTTTAGCCATACAATATAAACTTTATACATGTTAGCATGATTTAGTGTGATAAAATCGCTTACTAATCTTATCTGTATAACCTTATCCTGTTGACATTACGACGTAGCGTCGTAAACCATAAAAAAAAAGATTTTGCAGCACAAATAATACACAAGTTTCAGCAGAAGAATTAATGTAAGTGCTTTTATAAAATTATAATCTTCACATTTCTGCCTTTAAACCCTCTAAAAATTGGTCCCATTCACTTCCATTGTAAGTGCCTCACTGGAGTTTGGTTTTTGCATATGGATTTTCCTCTGCATTGATGTTTGGCTGGTCCAACTGTAGTCGTTACCATCATCATCATCATCATCATCATCATCATAACAGTTAAGCTGCGCGCTCGCAGTATACCGCCTCGCGCCTGTCTCCTTGACACACCCTTCGCTTTAGTTGGCACAGTACGCGAGCGCGCGACAGCACTGACATTCCCACACGCGCGTTCAGCTGCACGGTGGAATCTTTCTCACCGTGGATGAGTAAAAGGGAAAGGCTATTGCCGAGAAAGGACGATGCACAAACGCTGAACAGAGTGCAGAAAAACACGTTCGCGCATCCCCATGTAGATGCTCGGAGGACCGCACGTATCTCACACACTCTGCGCATCCACACCGTTGTGGATAAATGACAGACAGTTGTCCAAAGCGGTGCAAAAGATTCGAGGAAGGTGAGGACAGCATGCTGCATGTGAGAAACGCTTGCTGCTGAGTTGCGCGGATGTTGGAAACATGGAGAAACGGGCTCTCGTAACGGCGTTCAGCTTGTCCATGAGCCTGCTCGCGCTCATGCTGCTGGTCACTGCGATCTTTACCGACCACTGGTACGAAACCGACACCAGGAGACACAAGGAGAACTGCGACCGGTACGGCTCCGAGTCCAACGACCAGAAGAACAGGGAGATGCCCATCTATCACCTGCCTCTGGTGGACGGAGGCAATTCCAAGCGCAACCTGGCTCTCATGAAGCCCATCCATGTAGGGAGTCGCGAGGAGGAACTGCTGGAGAACTGGAGGGCCATTTTGGGCATGGGCATTCTGGAGACGGAGTGCGGGCGCCCGCTCTTCTCCACCTTCTCTGGACTTTGGAGGAAATGCTACTTCCAGGGCATGGACAGGGATATTGACAAACTCGTTTTGAAGGGTAAGATCCGAGGCAGGAAAGTTCATTGCAACGCCACAAATAGCCACATGTGTGTTTAGTTTCGGCTGTTTGGCACTGTTAGTGGGCTGGCTTTGGGTTTATGGGTGATGGCGATGGTTATGATGGTCTGTATGGTGTAGTGCGTCAAAAATAAGTATGCTGCTTATGCGTACTCGTTTCCTGGAATAAATATCGATTTAATCCTATTTGTACAGACACTTGCTCTATCCGAACTTAAGGTTAATGGACTTTTTGCTGACACATTTAGTGCCTGCCATTTATTTCCGATCTCTTGGCCTGTTTATTTGACTGCAAAAGCACTTTCTGCAAATCAATTTCACGCATGAGCGACATCAACAGTATATATATATATATATATATATATATATATATACATACACTGGCAGCCAAAAGTTTGGAATAATGTACAGATTTTGCTCTTATGGAAAGTAATTGGTACTTTTATTCACCAAAGTGGCATTCAGCTGATCACAATGCATAGTCAGGACATTAAACATGAAAAATTTCTATTGCAATTTGAAAAAAATGTTCAGAACTTCTTAAACTACTTCAAAGAGTTCTCATCAAAAAATCCTCCACGTGCAGCAATGACAGCTTTGCAGATCCTTGTTATTCTAGCTGTCAGTTTGTCCAGATACTCAGGTGACATTTCACCCCACACTTCCTGTAGCACTTGCCATAGATGTGACTGTCTTGTCGGGCACTTCTCACGCACCTTACAGTCTAGCTGATCCCACAAAAGCTCAATGGGGTTAAGATCCATAACACTCTTTTCCAATCATCTGTTGTCCAATGTCTGTGTTTCTTTGCCCACTCTAACCTTTTCTTTTTGTTTTTCTGTTTCAAAAGTGTCTTTTTCTTTGCAATTCTTCCCATAAGGCCTGCACCCCTGAGTCTTCTCTTTACTGTTGTACATGAAACTGGTGTTGAGCGAGTAGAATTCAATGAAGCTGTCAGCTGAGGACATGTGAGGCATCTATTTCTCAAACTAGAGACTCTGATGTACTTATCCTCTTGTTTAGTTGTACATCTGGCCTTCCACATCTCTTTCTGTCCTTGTTAGAGCCAGTTGTCCTTTGTCTTTGAAGACTATAGTGTACACCTCTGTATGAAATCTTCAGTTTTTTGGCAATTTCAAGCATTGTATAGCCTTCATTCCTCAAAACAATGATTGACTGATGAGTTTCTAGAGAAAGCTGTTTCTTTTTTGCCATTTTTTATCTAATATTGACCTTAAGACATGCCAGTCTATTGCATACTGTGGCAACTCAAAAACAAACACAAAGACAATGTTAATCTTCATTTAATGAACCAAATATCTTTCAGCTGTGTTTAATATAACGGCAAGTGATTTTCTAGTACCAAATTAGCAGTTTAGCATGATTACTCAAGGATAAGGTGTTGGAGTGATGACTGCTGTCTAGACTTGATCAAAAATTACTTTTTTCAAATAGTGATGGTGCTGTTTTTTACATCAGTAATGTCCTGACTATACTTTGCGATCAGTTGAATGCCACTTTGGTGAATTAAAGTATCAATTTCCTTCCGAAACAGCAAAATCTGTACATTATTCCAAACTTCCAAACATTTGGCCACCAATATATACAGTATATATATATCACTTGCTGTATACAACTTGATTTTAACCCAAAGCCAAGCTGTTTCCCAAAAGTATCTGATGCAAGAGATGAAAGTCTCAAGGTGAATAAAGGCACAGGAAATGAGTGATGAGTCCTAGTCAATACAGATTACACAGATGCGATCTTGTCAGGATTAAAAGCGGAAGCCATGTGCCACCTCGCATTCAAATCAAGTCCAAAGTCACACAGATCACTTCACCTTCAGCACCCTGGCTTTGATTTCTGACACAGTCTATTACTATTACTGAATCGCCCAAATCACATCAGCCCATCAAAGAACAGAGGCACTCCAAGAGCTTCTCATCATGATGACAACGGAATCAGAAAATTCTCTTTATTCGTGACTTTAAGATTGGTAGTGATATGCTGATAAATATGTATTCAGCGGACAAAGTGTCCTGAGACAATTAATAATATTCAGTGTTATGCTATTATTGTTTATGTACAATTTTATGCCAATATTGCTTTACTTTGTCAGTATATATCTCATAGTGGTCAACCGAAATGGATTTCTTTGCAATGGCCGATGCCGATATAAATGCAGATAAACATAATCCAATTTAACAACAGCAAATCAGATATACACAAAATTATTATAATAAAAACACATTATTTTATGCAATATTTACTCAAATTTGCATAAACTTGAAAAGAAAAAACATTGAAAACAGAAAGTGTTGACTATCCATTGACAAATCTATCTGAAACTGACACAAGGGAAAGATAACACATCTGTTAATCAGCCATGCGAACACATGGCCAAATATCGTCCGATTAATCGGCGTGACCGATATATCGGTCTATCATTAATATACTGTAAATCTCACTCATTTACCCATCAAATTCGGGAGTCTTGTCTGGCTTGTTTTAGAAAAAGTAGAACTAAGAGATGCAAACGTTTTCTAGGGTTACAGTCTTGGAAAACACGGATGTATCAAGAGTTAAACAAACTTTGAACTTTGATTTCCAGGAACATTCTGGGTTTAATACAAAGCCAAAGCCAGCTCAATCGATGGCATTTGTGGCATAATGGTGATCAGGGACTAAAAACGAAATGTTTTGCATTTCAGTTCGTTCTGAGCAAACAGTGTTTTTTTCGTTCTGGTTCCAACGTTCTGCTGTCTCCTTTCCCAATAGACCTTTTCACAGACTGTTATGACGCGCTTTCAACCTTTAGCAGCGTGAGTCTAGAAAACTTTAATATTAAATTTTTTTTAAAATATTTACTGTAAATGTATAACATTATGCTTTCTGTTACAGTATATTACCCTGGAATTAGTTTTAAAAAACGAATTACAACAGCTGCGAGGGGGTTTCGGTTACAGCTGCTGAGAAAGTGACAGTAAATTTGGCATCTTCTCCCATCTGACTGTCTTAATCCACCGCTCTCTATTTTTGTCCTCTTCTGCAAAGTCATGTTTCTTTTGCTCTTGGAGCAAATGGGGAAGTGAAAATAATATTTGCTGTGGTCTCCCATTCACACCCATTCACCTCTGTCGAAGTTTACCCTGCAAACGTTTACTTCCGCATTCCAAAACCCAGAGTGTGAAAAAGGTCTATTGTAACCGTTTAGAACGAAATAAAAGAACGGTTATTAACGACAGGGCATGGGTAGCTCAGCGAGTATTGACGCTGACTACCACCCCTGGAGTCGCGAGTTCGAATCCAGGGTGTGCTGAGTGACTCCAGCCAGGTCTCCTAAGCAACCAAATTGGCCCAGTTGCTAGGGAGGGTAGAGTCACATGGGGTAACCTCCTCGTGGTCGCGATTAGTTGTTCTTGCTCTCAATGGGGCGCGTGGTAAGTTGTGCGTGGATTGTGGAGAGTAGCATGAGCCTCCACATGCTGTGAGTCTCCGCGGTGTCATGCACGATGAGCCATGTGATAAGATGCACGGATTGACGGTCTCAGAAGCGGAGGCAACTGAGACTTGTCCTCCGCCACCTGGATTGAGGTGAGTAACCGCGCCACCACGAGGAATTGGGCATTCCAAATTGGGAAAAAAGGGGATAAATAAAAAATAAGAACGGTTATTAATGATATTTTCAAAATGACAGTACAGTTACAGTCCATTTTTTTCCCAAGAGGGGGAATTATCAGGATGGAAATCATAACAAGCATTGTATACAGTAGCCTATTATAAAGTAATGGCTTTTCAGTAAATGTATTTCTTAATTTTAAATATATCCCCAAACATATTTAAAATATTAATTTGGCCACCTAAAATCAATGAATAGCCAAAATCTCTCTCTCTCTTGCATGCACGCACACACTGCATGGGCGCATTTGGGCTAAACGTCGTCTTTTCCGGGCCAAATGATTTAAATTTTTGTAACTTTTGTTTTTGTAACTGGTTATTAACCGTTTCCTAAGATTTAAAAATAATTGTTTCACTCTGGAACAACTGAAAGGGATTTTTTTCCCGTTTTTTTTAATTTTTGTATTATTATTACGATTTGCAAATATGTTGTTCATTCTCAGTTTTTGTTTTTGTTCCTTAAATCATTTCTAATCCCTGATGTTGATTATTACAACAAAATATCTTGACTTCCGACCGTCCATCTTATTTTTTTAGTCGGGTTTACTGTGAGGCACTTACAATGGAAGTGAATGGGGTCAATCCGTAAACTTTAAAATACTCACTTTTTCAAAACTATAGCCATGGGATGTACACCACATGCGTGATAACATGATTTTAGTAAAACACTTACTAACTTTTTCTGTGTAGTTATATGCAATTTTAATGCGTTACCATGACGACGTAATGCCATATATGCTGAAACAACTGAAAAACGACTATATAAACAACCTTGCAGCTCAAATAATATCTGAGTTTTAACAGATTAATTAATGTAAGTGCTTTAATGAAATTATAAACTTCACATTTCTGCCTATAAACCCTCCAAAAATTGGCCCCATTCACTTCCACTGTAAGTGCCTCACTGTATTTTGCTTTTTTAAAGGAGGCACGAGTCAAAATGTATTTTTGTGGTAGACAACATTATGCCACAATTGCTGTCGATTGAGTTTAACTTGTAATGAACCCGGAATATTCCTTTAATACCATTTTAAAAAGTCAGGTAAGGAAATATAGAGTTGGCTCTTAAATGTTTCATCAGCTAGAAATGGCTGTTTGTGAGCGCATCTCTTTTCAGTGATTTTTAAAAAGGACCGGAAAAGCCATGGGAACACAAGTTTAAGTGTTCAATTAAATATACAGCTTGTCTGCAACTGTTGAATTTATTACCTTTGAATACAGAGGAAGTACACAGCTAGCTATTTCTCAGGTTTCTCGCTGTCTTGGTTCCGAATTAGATGAAGTCATTTCAGGCGAGGCACTGAAATTTGATTTACATTTCAATTTCACCCACACATTTCAGTGCAGAATTTTTCTTAGGAACTGATAGCCAGACTCAATTCATTTTCTCAAAGTGGCATGCAGCTGACCCCATCAACAATTTATAAACCTAGTCACTGGTTTTACCCAACTGTTTGTCTCCAGCATGCTGCATGATTACTGCAGTCCCAACACAGCGCCCAGAATGCCAGCCAAATCTGTGTGGTGTCAACCCAGGTGGAAATAATGACAGAAGGTCACTCTGTAAGGGAGGCGGGCGCTTCAGCAATGGTTGGCTCTGTACATGTGCTGGAGCATCCATTGACAGACAAACAAAACAGAGTAACAGAGACTGAATTTAAAATTGATGTCATTAATCACTGATAATCTTCACCTAAAGTTCACCAGCTCCATGTCCAGTTTAAAAAATGGAGTATCAATGTCAATGACATCAAGTTAAACTCAACTGACAGCATTTTTGGCATAGTGTTGATCACCATAACTATTCCTTCATTTCTAAGTGTGGTAGTAAATGGGGCCAGACCATAAATATTAAAATACTCAGTGTTTCAAAAGTTTAGCTATAAGTTGTAAACAATAAACATGTTAACATGATTTTTGTGTGATAAAATACTTACTAACCTTATCTTTGTAAAGTTATAGCCAATATTACAACTTTGTTGTCATGACAACGTAATGCCAGCGAACCCTTTAATCTGGTAAATGATGTAACGTTGGTAAATCCCTGACTTTGTCACACTAAAATCATGTTAAGACACATATTGTTTTTGTCTTGTGGCTATACTTTTGAAATAGTGTGTATTTTAATGTTTATGGTCTGGCCCCATTGTGCCTCACTGTAACCCAGATATTTTTGTCCTTTTAAGCTTTAAAGCAGTGGATACTATGAACTGTTATTGAATGGCAAGAGCTGCGTAAAGATTATTAAAAATGTGTCCCTTTGTTTTCCATGGAAAATATAACCACAAATGGGATTGCGACAACATGAGTGCGAGTACATAATGATTTGGAGATTCATCACAAACGTTTAAATGGTAAAATCTTTGCAGAGCTGCTTTTGAAGGGCAGAGTCCATCCTTTGGTCAGGTATGTTAAACGAGTCTGTGATCCCTGTGCAGGTATTGCAGAACGATGCACATCTGTCAAGTACCATTTCTCCCAACCCATTAGACTCAGGAACATCCCTCTCAACCTGACAAGGACCATACAGCAGGACGAGTGGCACCTCTTACGTAAGTCTCCCAAAGCTTCCTCACCGCCTTTGAACAGCTCCCGATGTGCCTTGAATATTAAAAAAGTGTATGCAAGTATGAGTTTGTGATTTGCATAGTGAAAACTGTGCAGTGCAATATCACAAAGAAAATAATAAATAAAAGTAATTCTTTACTAACTGATGCAATGCATCATGAAATCACAATGTCACAATTTGGTTGGATTTGACTATTTTAATACTATTCATGACAATCTTCAAAAATATGACACAACTGTAGCTGGAAGGACAATCAAACACATCTGTGCTGGAAGTATATTGGGTATCTTGATTTAATAGATTTAGGCCACGTCCACACAAATTCATTTTCATTTGAAAATATATTCATTTCGTTACGTTTACGACTCTCGTCCACACTGGAGTTCTCCTTCACAAAAACGTAGGCTTTCAAAAATGTGCCAAACCATTTTCATTTGAAAACTCCATTTTCAGTTTCCGCATCGTCATTGTTTATCCAGCCTAGTCTCATGGAATGAATGTTAGTATAACTAAATTTTTGCAAACTGACTTTTACGTGCAGAATTCCATGTTCCATCACAGTTTCCTGGTGAAATGAACACTAGAGGTGCTACAGCAACTGTGCGTTTTATTCACTTCCACACAAATCACGAGTACAATGGCTAATTATGACTTTATAACAGTGGTGTAGTAGTGATTGAAGAGGTGGGCATACTGTGAATTTTTTCAACAATATTTATGCATGGGGGCCTGGGTAGCTCAGTGGTGAAGACGCTGTCTACCACCCCTGGAGTTCGCTAATTCGAATCCCAGGGTTTGCTGAGTGACTCCAGCAACCAAAGCAACCAAAGCAACCAAACTCCTAAGCAACCAAATTGACCTGGTTGCTAGGGAGGGTAGAGTCACATGGGGTAACCTCCTCGTGGTCACTATAATGTGGTTGTCACTCTCGGTGGGGCACATGGTAAGTTGAGCATGGATGCCGTGGAGAATAGTGTGAAGCCTCCACATGCACTATGTCTCCGTGGCAACGCCTTCAGCAAGCCACGTGATAAGATGCGGTCTCAGACGCAGAGGCAACTGAGATTCATCCTTTGCCACCCAGATTGAGGCAAGTCACTACGCCACCACAAGGACTTAAAAGCACATTGGGATTTGGGCATTCCAAACTGGGTGAAAAAGGGGAAAAAATCCCCCCCAAAAAACTATATTTATGCATTTAAATACAACTTATGCAATTAAACTGTGTGAAAATAGTGTCTGTCACTGCACCCGTGCTAGTTTTAAATGCTGTTCACAGATGCTGGACCAGTTCACTGGTCTGTTCCATATTTGTATCAAATGTAGTACATGCCATATTAACATAGATATCTAGTGTGATGTCAGTGGTGCCGTTTTTGTCATGATATTTCAATTTATACTTCTACGTTGCCAAACCATATACATAATTCTTATGTACAGTATTTAGTAATGTAAGATAACTTCTACATGAACGTTATTATGCATAAGAGTTTATAATGTATTATGTATGTATTTTATTAATTAAAAGTAATTAGAAAGTATTACTCATTTTACTGTAATAGTAAATTTTGTTCTGCCAGCCATACATATCAATACTCATTTTGGGCGAGCATACGCAAAATCCTTCGAATGATAGGTGGGCATACGACTACACTATTGCTTTATAAACATGTATTTTTCACTCTATTGCTCACACACTGCTATGTTATGATATCTTTTACTGTAACGCAACATTTGAAAAATGATATATTGTAACACTGTGTTACAGACTCATCTACATTTACACACTAATTCCAATGTGACTGGCTTCTGCGGTAGCTCACCTGATATAGTGTTGGTCATTGGGATGCATTACGGCGATTGAGTCCAGACTAGCATGTAAGCTGATGCATGAAACGAAAGTGTCATTAAAGCGATACGAAATAACGTGAAATAAAGTGCTTTTCATTTCGCATTTTGTTTTTTGGACACTGTCGGTTAGGTTTTACATGTTGGTTTTTAGGGTAAGGTAAGAGTTACTCATTAAAACCTCCATTAAATCATCACCTTTAAAACCTTGTCTGATTACGACACCCTTTCACTTGCTTTTGGAGCCCCCTGCTGGACATTTCACAGCCAAACGTTTTATAAAGCGATTTTGATTTGCAAAAATGTTGCAAATCACGTAATGTTCATGAGACCAGGCTGCGTTTGTCCAAGCACGTGGTAATGCTGGGCATTTTCAAAACCCTCAGTTTTAGGCGGAGGACAACACTATTCTAGTCAACGGCATAAACGTAGTGAAACTTCAAATCTTTTTTCGTTTGAAAAGTCAGTTTTCAGTTGACTAACGTCATCGTTTTGCAAAGAATGCAGAAATGGAAGAAATGTTTTTAAAATACTGTTTCCGGTGGAGGAAAATGCCATTATATTGTAGTTGGGAGAGGCGTAAACGTAGCTAAATAAATGCATTTTTATTTATTATTTTTTTTATTTGGAATGCCCAATTCCCAATGCGCTCTAAGTCCTCGTGGTGGCATAGTTACTCACCTTAATCCGGGTGGCGGAGGACAAATCTAAGTTGCCTCCGCGTCTGAGACCGTAAATCCGTGCATCTTATCACATGGCTTGTTGAGCGCGTTCCCGCGGAGACCTAGTGCGTGTGGAGGCTTCACGCTATTCTCTGAGGCATCCACGCACAACTCACCACGCGCCCCACCGAGAGCGAGAACCACATTACAGCGACCACGAGGAGGTTACCCCATGTGACTCTACCCTCCCTAGCAACCGGGCCAGTTTGGTTGCTTAGGAGACCTGGCTGGAGTCACTCAGCACGCCCTGGATTCAAACTCACGACTCCAGGTGTGGTAAATGAATGCTTTTTTTTTTTAAACATTAACGTATTAGGCCACATCCACACTAATCTGTTTTCATTTGAAAGCTCAGTTTCTTAACGTCATCGTTTTCCAAAGTATGCGCTAATGGAAGGAAATTTTGAATTACTATATTTTTGGTGGAGGAAAACACTGTTTGGTTTGTATGAGCGGTGTAAATGTAGCATAATAAATGCGTTTTCAAACATTAATGTATTAGGCCAAATCCTTGTTTTCATTTGAAAACTCAGTGCTCAGTTTCCTAACGTCATCGTTTTCCAAAGTATGCGATAAAGGAAGGCGTTTTCGAAACTCACTATTTTCGGTGGAAGAAAACGCCAATCTGATGTGTACGAGAGGCGTAAACGTAGCAAAATTAATGCGTTTTCAAATGATAATGCACTATGCCACACCCAAAACTAATCTTTTGGTTTTAATTTTTGTAAAATCATTGTTTTCAAAAGTAGCAATGGAGGGGGCCTGGGTAGCTCAGCAAGTAAAGACACTGACTACCACACCTGGAGTCACAAGTTCGAATCCAGGGCGTGCTGAGTGACTCCAGTCAGGCTTCCTACGCAACCATTTGACCCGGTTACTAGGGTAGGTAAAGTCACGTTGGGTTAACCTCCTTGTGGTCACTATAACATGGTTGTCGCTCTCAGTGGGGCACGTGGTGAGTTGTGTGTGGATGTCGCGGAGAATAGCGTGAAGCCTCCACACGCGCTAGGTCTCCACGGTAACGCGCTCAACAAGCCACGTGATAAGATGCGTGGATTGACTGTCTGAGATGCGGAGGCAACTGAGATTTGTCTTCCACCACCCGGATTGAGGCGAGTCACTACACCACCACAAGGACTTTGAGTGCATTGGGAATTGGGCATTCCAAATTTGGGAGAAAAGGGGAGAAAGGGGTTTTCAAAATGTGTTATTTTTGATGGAGGAAAACATTGTTCTTGTGTGGATGAGAGGCATAAATGTAGCAAAATCAACGCATTTCCAAATGAGCATTAGTGTTATTAGTGTGGGCATGGCCTAAGTATAGTATAGATGTGTGACTCTCAAAAAATCATTTAAAAAAAAGAAAATGGGAATGACTCTTGTTTTGAAATGCAATGAAATGCTAAGTTATTTTTTTCCTTTGTGATTGAATAATGCATGCAACAAATGGTTATAGTAGTTACGTTGCATAATAAATTATTAAACTCAATAATTGATGCATTGGATTTCTGCTGTTCAATCTACAGTTGTTTATAGCTTTGCATGAAGTCTTAACCTGTTTTATGCTTTAAATATCTGCTTATATACTGTATATTATACCTGGTTTACAGATTTAAACTCTAACCAGTTATTCAGCCTTACCAATGCAGCTCAGAGAAAGTTCCTTAAGATAAGGTGTTACCCATAGTTTTGTGAGTTGTTGGCTAAGTGGGCGGTAGTCATGGAAACTGTTTTTCTCCGGTACTCAGATCTGCGGCGCATCACGGCGGGTTTCTTGGGCATGGCTGCTGCCGTAATGCTGTGTGGAAGTATTGTGGCCGCCGTGGGGTTTTTCTGGGAGGAGAGCCTCACCCAGCATGTGTCTGGACTCCTGTTCCTTATGGCAGGTACTCTATTCTGCTTAAAGAGAATGAAAAAAGAGAAAACTCTTTCATCATTAACTCACCCTGATGTTGTTTCAAACCCATATGACTTTCTTTCTTCCCTGGAACACAAAAAGGAGATGTTAGGCAGAATGCTACAGTAGCTTCAGTCACCATTCACTTTCATTGTATGGAAAAAAGATGCAATGCAAGCGAATAGTGACTGAGGCTAACATTCTGCCATTATCTCTGTTGTGTTCCACGGAAGAAAGAAAGTCAAACAAGTCTGGAACTACACAAGAGTGAAAAGACTAAATGATGCCAGAATTAAAAATTTTGGGTAAACTGTTCCTTTAAATTTTGCTGTCTTCTTTTCTCTTTGTTATTTTTACTTTCCTCACAGTTGCATGCTTTCTTGTAGGAGGACTGTTCCTCTCTCGGTTTCCTTTTCAAGTTGGTGTCTATCCTTTTCATTCTCTCACCACCTGTCTATTTATTGCTTTCTCTTTTAATAAGTGGTGTTTGGTAAGGCAAGCATCACTGTTACTATTGCTCCTATGGTACTTAGAAATGAGAATCATTAATTTAACAATTACAGTTTGTGAAAACAATTAATTCATTCATTTTAGATACATGTATATGTTTATCTTTAAGAACCATCCAGTAATTACTCTAAATTAATTCTCATGAGCCTTACATATAACACAGTAACAGTTCTTGGTTCAGAGTCGGACATGATGAAATGAATGACTTGCAGTTCATACATTTTTTGCTCACTAAAAAGAACCGGCTGGTAAGAATCATTAGTTTGAGAGGAAGTGCTGTATGTTTTTGTGGTGCAGATTCAAAAGAACCGGCTAATGAGAGTCATTTATTCGGGAATCGGACTACATTGATTGTGCTGGAAATTTCGTGCTGGAGATTCAAAAGAACCAATTCAAAAGAATCATTTGTTCGTGAATCGGGCTACACTGGTTGCATTGTATTTTTCGCACTGTAGATTCAAAAGAACCAGCCAGAAGAGTCAGTTGTTTGAGAATCGTACTACACTGGTCGCGCTGTAAATTGCGTGCTGGAGATTCAAAAGAATTGATTCAAAAGAATAATTTGTTCGGGAATCGTACTACACTGGTCACATTGTATGTTTTGCGCTGTTGATTCAAAAGCGCTGATTCATAAGACTAATTTGTTCAGGAATCATATTGAATTGGTTGCGCTGTAAATTTCGTGCTGTAGATTCAAAAGAACCGATTCAAAAGAATAATTCGCTCAGGAATCGAACTACACAGGTCGGGCTGTATGTTTCGCACTGTAGATTCAAAAGAACCGGCTCGTAAGAGTCATTTGTTCGGGAATTGATCCACACAGGTCGCACTTTTTGTTTGGCACTGTAGATTCAAAAGAACCGATTCATTTGAATCATTCATTCGGGAATCGGACTATCTGGTCCTGTTGTTTGTTTTGCGCTGTAGATTCAAAAGAACCAACTCATAAGAGTCATTTGTTCAGGAATCGGGTTAAACTGATCGTGTTGTATTTTTCGTGCTGTAGATTCAAAAGAATAATTTGCTGAGGATTCAGACTACACAGGTCGGGCTGTATGTTTCACACTGTAGAATCAAAAGTACCAGCTCATAAGAGTCATTTGTTCGGGAATCGTACTATACTGGTCGCGCTGTAAATTTTGTGCTGTAGATTCAAAAGAACCGATTCAAAAGAATAATTCTCTTAGGAATCAGACTACACTGGTCCTGTTGTTTGTTTTGCGCTGTAGATTCAAAAGAACCAGCTCATAAGAGTCATTTGTTCAGGATTTGGTCCACACAGGTCGCACTTTATGTTTCACACTGTAGATTCAAAAGAACCGACTCATTTGAATCATTCGTTCAGGAATCGGGCTACACTGGTCGTGGTGTGTGTTTCACACTGTAGATTCAAAAGAACCGACTCATTTGAATCATTCGTTCAGGAATCGGGCTACACTGGTCGTGGTGTGTGTTTCACACTGTAGATTCAAAAGAACCGAATCATAAGAGTCATTCATTTGGGAATCGGACTACACTGAACGTACTGTTTGTTTCACACTTTAGATTAAAAAAATGACTAATTATAGTAATTCGTTTTGGAATCAGGCTACACTGGTCACGCTGTATGTTTCGTGCTGTATATTCAAAAGAACTGACTTACAACAGCCATTCATTTGGAAAGCGGACTACACTGGTGTGCTGTATAATTCATGCTGTAGATTCAAAAGAACTGGCTCATAAGAATCATTTGTTTGGGGAATCGTTTTACACTGATTGCACTGTATATTTCGCTGTTATCTCTCTCACACTTTTTACAGCATGTGGGGTGAAGAGTTCAAATAGTTGTTTTAGGATTGTCTTGCTTTCAGATCTGTGATCTCAAAGCTTCTTTTTTTTCTCCCCAGGAATCTTTTGCACGATTTCACTGTGCACCTACGCAGCGAGTGTCTCCTACGACCTCTCCAGGAACCCTCCGTTTATCTATGGTTTGCCTAGTGACGTGGACCACGGTTACGGATGGTCCATCTTCTGTGCTTGGGTCAGTCTGGGCCTTACAGTGGCATCCGGTTGTGTCTGCACAACTTACCCCTTCCTGAGCCGCACAAAGGCCCTTCGCTCCAAAACGGCAAGGGAGTCATCTGTGTGAGCACCCCTTAGTGGCTTGGAGGACATGTTAATCAGCACTTGGCGCTTTAGTAAATGGATTGAAGTATACACTTTTCTTTGAGGACTGTTTCAGTGAGACATGGGACTTCATGCCTTGGAGCAATGTTGAATGTCTTGTAGATTTCTGATACCTTTGTTGAGGTCTTCTGGATAATGTTGATGTTATACAGAATGAAAGACAAGGCAGATGTTTCGCTTGTTGTTTTCTACACACAGAAAAATCACTTGCACACACACACACACACACACACACACACACACACACACACTAATCACAAATATAGAGTATGTGTGACTATCATGAACAAAGCCTTTCATTTGAAAAGGGTATGTGTATGTTTGTGGGTTGTTGCGATGCAATCATTCTGTGGATCAGGTGCATATTCTACACAGAAAGGATCTGAGCCAATTTTTTAAATGCAGTATATTTGAAATTTAAGTGTAATGCTCCAGTTATTGTCAGTATTTTTATTTATATTATTATTTTAAGTGCAGGTCCCCAGTTCAGCCTTAGGCAGAGCTGGCACCGCCATAGATATTAAAGGAACATTCTGGGTTAAGTTAATTGAGTTAAGCTCAATCGACAGCATTTGTGGCTTAATATTGATTACCACAAATATTAATTTCAACTCATCCCTCCTTTTCTTTAAGATAAGCAAAAAACTGGGTTACAGTGAGACACTGATGCCATGATGATGTCATAAACCCTAAAACTCTCAAATGACCATAAAACCGATGATTTAAACAAGATTTAAACTTCTTTTTAACAGAAGAATTAATGTAAGTGCTTTTATAAAATTATAAGCTTCCTATTTCTGCCTTTAAACCCTCCAAAAATGGGTCCCATTCACTTCCATTGTAAATACATAACGTTTTAAAATAAAGAAAAGATAATCAGTATTATACCACAAATGCTGTCGATTGAGCTTAACTTGTATTGAATATTCCTTTAAAGGGATAGTCATCATACAGATCTTAGGCAATTTACTTTTTGGGTGAACTATCCCTTTAAGGAGATCCCCCCCAGACTTGAATATTTACATCCTTGTCTTTAGGATTTGGTTACTCACATCAAGCATAGCTATATCTACCATGTGCAAACGGATACGAGTAACCACTGGTTTAAGAGATGATGTTTCAAATGAAAACCTAAACCTAAACCTAATCTAAAGAATTCAATCAGGGATGAACAGAGCGCTTTATGTCAACGATGTCATCACATCAGACAAATGTAAAGAGGCATGAATGCATATACTGTACATCACCTTTGGGTAACAGCTGGTGGCCATTATTCAAAAAGACAGAAAAATCAAAGAGGTGCAAGAAGTCAGATCTAAAATGTCTGACTGGATGATACATCTCTGAAGATCCAAAACATGGGCCACCACTAGTAGTGCAATCGTAATGTGGGAGCATGCTCAGAGTGAATGCCTTTGAATCTACCAACCTCACTCATCATTACTGGAGAATATGGGTAGTCCTCTTCATTTTACGATCCCTTCTGAAGGAGCTGAGCTGATACTAAAATGGCGAGAGGACTGTATTAACTGCTGGATGTCATTTTCCAAACTGAGCCAAAACAGTAACATACTGTATCCCTGAAACTGTACTGTTTGCCTCAAAACCTCTCTTGTGTTCCTGAAAGTGTATCATAAATACAACATTATAATGATGAAATAAAGGTCTATGATGAAATAGTTTTTATGGAGGGATGGCGCTGTTTGGGACTGTTTTGTGTTTTTATATCTGTCAGACATACGGCCAGGGCCGTAGCCACTGGGGTGGAAGGTGGTAACGATTCTAGGGGCCCAGAGCAATATATAGTCAGTGGGCCCAGAATTTCTTGCTACGGCCCTGCATACGGCAGCCTGTTTTCTGCTGCCTTTTCTCACAGAACACTAACTAGGCAAAAATATTAAACAATAGCATGATTTCATCTGCATTAAACAGTTGTGTAAGATTTAAAGGGATAGTGCACCCAAAAATGAAAATGATGTCATCATTTCCTCACCCTCATGTTGTTTCAAACTTCCGTGGAACAAAAACGGAGATGTTTAGCAGAATGTCCTGGCTGCTGTTTTCCATATAATGAAAGTAAATGAGGACTGGGGCTGTCAAGCTCCAAAAAAGCATGAGTATCATAAAAGTAGTCCTTTTAATTTGTGCACTAAAGTCCAACTCTTCTAAAGCTTTGTGCGTAAATAATGACATAATTTATATTTTTGGCCAAATAGTCTTTCTTGGTAGAGCAGTTAATTATGAGCATCAAAAAACCTGTTAATTAACAAATAACGTGTGTGGCTCGTTGATGATTATTAAAAAAGAAAAGAAAAAAAAGTTGAGTCATATTTGACATCCCATTCATCCGCCCATATCCGCTTTGTATAGATAACAAAAATCTTTGATAAAGTATATTTTGAATGAATATGAAACAACCCACTAAAGTTACAAATCAAACTTTCATTATACTTACACAAGAGGGAGCCACATTACCACCATTAAACACACAAAGCCTTGTCTAAACCCTATATTATTTTATTTGGTCTGTAGTGAGGACATAAGGAAAACAAAAATAGAAAAAAGAAGACAAAACTCAAATGCTACAATATATTCAGAGTAGAAAGACTGTAATATTAGCTATCATACTGATGACATTCATCAATATGAAATCTACAGGTACTGAGCACAAGCGAGGGAAAACTGCTTCAACATAATTGTAAACGTGACTAATTCTAGATTACATAAACAGTGCCATCACCCGTGCGTTCATCTGGGAAATAATTCAAAGTAATATACAGTATAATGTTTAGAAGCCCATTAAATTAAGGCAGATGCCTTATTGAAACTTCCAGTGGTCCAAAATGTGTTGTCAGATATGACGATGGTACAAATCAAATGTGGGATATTCACACTATTAGGCTCATAACACTTGAAATTATTTACTCATTTCTGGGTTATCTTTTTCCACGTTACATCACAAGCAGAGCTTCAAAACATATGGGTTTTAAGCGGTGCATTCCCCTTTCAAAATTACAAGTGTGAAACGATAGACCATTTCAAGAATGTAAATAAAAACAGAGGAATTAGAACGGTCCAAATGTATTTCCGGATCCTTTCAACAAAGTTTCTTATTTCAATGCAAGTCAGTCCACTCGGCGACTGTTTTTGGAACACTCTTGAGCAGTTTGGGCCAGGGGCTCAAACTGCTCAAACCGCCAGGCTTCTGCACCCCCAGGACAGAAGCCTGGCGCCCCATGTGCCCTCCTTGGTTGGACGATATAACACTCGCACCCCACCCCCAGTCAGACGGAATTTTGGTGCCACCCCAGACTGATCAATGTACCCTGCCCGGCCCTCCTGTGAAAAAATCCTGACACTGCCCCTGGTTTGAGAAGCTATTGGTCGATGTCAACAAGCATCATGACAGTGCAGCTCCTATCTACTTGAATGGGGAGAGACCGAAATCTCCAAAACAGTTGGTCAAGATTACGATAAAAGAACATATTTCAAATAAGCAGTCAAATTTTCTTGGTCTGAGGCACGTGGGGCAGCAAGTTCACACGAGTGGCACGGCTTCCCTTGGCGTCGGTTGCGAAGTGCACTCCAATCCCCGGTGTTGCATCTAACTCGCACCGGGGTTCCAGGGTGTGGGTCAGGCAACGCATCTAACTTGCACCGGACTCTCCCCGCTCCGTTCCTGGACCTGCGAATATGCCAGGAGAAGCGTGCTTGGTGTTTCAAGGCAGCGGTGTATATTCTAAGCAGGTAATGTAATGTTTAAGGTATTACAATTGGTTAACGATATGTTCAATATCAAAACATTTTCTCGTTGATATTTTTTTCTTAATACTAAAAACTAGAGACAGACATATGACCTGATCGTACACATGTACTGAAACTGTACCAGAGAGACTGGAGACATCTCAGAGTCCAGGAAAAATACAAAATACATCTTTAGGACACACACACACAACATACTATAATACATTTTATATTATCTTAGATTGTCGACAGTAACTGGCTCCTAATGGGATTTTTTTTTCCATTGAATCTAGAGTAACAAGACAAAAGGTTACTCACTGGTCATTCATTTTTGTGTTGTTTTTTGAAATAATGTTGTCTTAGACATTTGAATTTTAGACATCGTTTGAATCAAGCTGAATCTGCTCTTGTACCATATTACAAAGACAAAGTTCTTTCAGCCAACCAAATCAATACCATTTCCAAAAGTATGATTGCATTATTACCACACTACATTTTATTCCTCAAATCTTTACAAATTTGCCAAAAACATTTATGCAAAATTAAAGTGATAATTCACCCAACAATTAAAAATTATCTCATCATTTACTCACCATCATGCCATCCCAGATTGATCTATCTATCTATCCATCTATCTGTCTGTCCGTCCGTCCCTCCATCTATCTGTCTGTCTGTTTGTCTGTCTGTCTTATCTATCTATCTATCTATCTATCTATCTATCAATATCTGTCTGTCTGTCCGTCCGTCAGTCCGTCCGTCCATCCGTCCATCCATCCATCCGTCTGTCTGTCTGTCCATCTATCCATCTATCTATCTGTCTGTCCGTCCGTCTGTCTATCTATCTGTCTGTCTGTTTGTCTGTCTATCTATCTATCTGTCTGTCTGTCTGTCACCTATCTATCTATCCATCTATCTATCTATCTATCTATCATCTGTCTGTCTGTCTGTCTGTCAGTATATCTATCTCTTTTTCTATCTATCTATCATCTGTCTGTCTGTCTGTCTGTGTATCTATCTCTTTTTCTATCTATCTATCTATCTATCTATCTATCTATCTATCAATATCTGTCTGTCTGTCCGTCCGTCAGTCCATCCGTCCGTCCGTCTGTGTCTGTCTATCTGTCCATCTATCTATCTGTCTGTCTGTCTATCTATCTGTCTGTCTGTTTGTCTGTCTGTCTATCTATCTATCTATCTATCTATCTGTCTGTCTGTCTGTCACCTATCTATCTATCTATCTATCTATCAATATCTGTCTGTCTGTCCGTCCGTCCGTCCGTCCGTCCGTCCGTCCGTCTGTCTGTGTCTGTCTATCTGTCCATCTATCTATCTGTCTGTCTGTCTATCTATCTGTCTGTCTGTTTGTCTGTCTGTCTATCTATCATCTGTCTGTCTGTCTGTCTGTGTATCTATCTCTTTTTCTATCTATCTATCATCTGTCTGTCTGTCTGTCTGTCTGTGTATCTATCTCTTTTTCTATCTATCTATCTATCTATCTATCTATCTATCTATCTATCTATCTATCTATCTATCTATCAATATCTGTCTGTCCGTCCGTCCGTCCGTCCGTCCGTCTGTCTGTCTATCTATCTATCTGTTATCTATGAAAATAATGCAAGGATATCCTTATGCCGGAATTATAACAGGGGTGCATTAGTAACACTTATAGTTTATACTTAATTTATACTTAAACCAATGTGAGGACCAACTGATTATTCTTCTAAAAATATTCATTTGTGTTCAGCAGAAGAATGAAAGTCATACTCATCTGGGATGGGATGAGGGTGAGTAAATGATGACCAAATCTTAATTTTTGGTTGAACTATCCCTTTAATGTAACTTACATTTAAAAAGTTTTAGACGTTTAAATGTGTCTTGACCACACTTCAATCTAAAGCTCAGTAACTATCAGTCAACCAAACCAAAGCAAAGTTTACAAAAATGGGAAAGGTTTTAGACAGCTCCAGCAAATCGTCTTCCTTTCTTCTTTGGAGACAAGTTCCAACCTTCCCAAAAACAGAAACACGCGTGTATTCACACAGATAAAACATACAGTGGACAACACAACAAAGCACAATAAAACATCCGGCTGCTTTGAACTTCTCTTTTAAACTCTTTTCCCTTGTCAGTCTTTGCCTTTTTGAAATGATTTTAACAGCATCCTGTCTGTGGCATCATCCTGATTTGGTTGATTTAGAAACCCTTGATGATGCAATAGGCCTCCATGGAGGAGAAAACAATGTACATCAGCCAGAGGCTAAAAAACAAAGTGGTGGTGAGGATTTTGGGAATCCGCGGTCCACCCAGTTCCCCCCCAATCTCTGGTCTGCGGCGGTACATGAGGACGGCGATGCAGATGAAGGCAAATATGGTGAAAAGGGTAACGGAGAAAGCGAGCGTGCCGGGATCTACACGAAAGTACTGGCCCTTCGCCTGGTGAAAAATGGCAGCGATGGACCACGCCACCCCGATGCCCAAGAAGACATTCACAGCGTTGCTGCCCGTCACATTGCCGATGGAGGCGTCAGCGTACTGGTCCTGGATGGCTGCCACCTTACTAGCAAATGTGTCTAATTTGGAGAAGGTGGTGTGAGAGAAGGAGACAAAAAGAGAGGAAGAGGAAGCAAGGAGAGAAAAGAAGGCTCATGGGTCAAGAACACATTTAATATTTTACCACAAAATAACAAGAAAAAAAAATGCGATCTGCTTCAAGATTTTGAAGCCGTTACCATTTGTTGTATTGTGATATTAAATGGATAGTCCACCCAAAAATGAAAATTCAGTCATTGTTTACTTCTTTCTTTTTCTTAACACAAAGGGAGATAATTGTGTAAATGTTGTGCTCAGTGATGTCATACAATGGTGTAACATTCTCGGTCAAAATCAAGTCGTTTTTAATCAGCTAGTAAGATGCTGGCTTCAATAAACTGTTATGAGAAAGTTTTTGGACCGGTGCCAGTTCACAGCAGGCAGGGTTACACAGCAGGATGCCGAAAATAGAAATCGACAGAATGCACCGTCGCTCGTCACGGCTGGTTAGGACAAAAACTTTGATTAACATATATATACATTTTATCGCGTGTCGTTTGTCGCCAGGTTAGAATATGACATATATATCACTGTGGTGGACCTGTTTTTAGATAAACAAAACGAGTTATTGCATGACGACCTAATTCGCGAGCAGGGGCTGCTTGAAATTGCTCTCGTGCAGTCTCATGATCGCACAGAGGAGCAACGGTCGGTCAACAGTTTCACTAAATAATACATTAGATTTCAGGTTGTTTCTCACCAAAGCTCATCGTATGCTTTCATAACAATCATGAGTCTCATGGAATAATTTATTAGACTTCTGAATTATACTTTTGCGTCCTTTTGAAACTTGAAGAGGTGGTCACCATAAACTGCCACTGAATGACATCACTGAGCACAACATTTACACAATTTCTCCCTTTGTGTTAATAAAAAGAAAGAAAGTCAAATGGGGTTATAACGACACAGGCGTGTGTAAACAATGACTAAAGTTTCATTTTGGGGTGAAGTATCCCTTTAAGCCAATTTTGCATATTATTTCGGATTTTAAATATTAAATAAAAATATTTTACAGCATGTTCTCACATTAATACAGTAAAATTAGAGAACAATGAGAATTGCAAAATAAATAAATAAATAGATAAAAATTCCGGATGCATTAAAGTATTAAGAATTCCGGGGGGGGGGGGGTGCTTAATGTTGCATCGTGACGTGAATATTTTGCATATTATTTTGGATTTTAACATACTATATAAAAACATTTTACAGTATTTTCACATTCACATTAATACAGTAAAACCCACTGAGAATAATGATAATTGCAGAAGAAAAAAAATCCAGCTGCATTAAAGGAATAGTTCATCCAAAAATGAAAATCTCTGATCATTTACTCACACTCATGCCATCCAAGATGTGTATGACTTTCTTACTTCAGCAGAACACAAACAAAGATTTTTAGAGGAATGTTTCAGCTCTGTATGTCTTCAAAATGCAAGTGAATGGTGATCAGACCTTTTCAACTCCAATAATCACATGAAGGAAACAGTGTTTAAATGCATGTCTTTAGAAGCAATATAATAGGTGTGGGTGAGAAACAGATCAATATTTAAGTCCTTTTTGACTCTAAATCTCCACTTTCACTTTCACATTTGAAGTTAAAGTGGAAATTTAAAGTAAAAAAGGACTACAATATTGTTCTTTTTCTCACCCACACCTAATATATCCCTTCTGAAGACATGGATTTAACCACTGGAGTCTTATGGATTACTTTTATGTTTCCTTTATGTGATTTTTGGAGCTACAAAGTTCTGGTCACCATTCACTTGCATTGTATGGACCAACAGAGCTGAGATATCTTTTTAAAAATCTTCATTTGTGTTCTGCAGAAGAAAGAAAGTCATTCACATCTGGGATGGCATGAGGGTGAGTAAATAATGAGAGAATTTACCTTTTTGGTTGAAGTAACTCATTAAGTTAATGAGAATTTGGGGGAGAAAGGTGGTTAATTGTCATGAAAATAATGTCACAATGCAAAAAAAAAAAAAAAAAAAAAAAAAAAATTCAACCTGGTCTCAGAATCACGTTCCTACACCTACATTTTTGCTCATTGATTTTTACATGGCACATTGTATGGATAGCGGCAGTTTCCCGATGAAATGAGCACTAGAGATGCTACAATCAATGACTTTCATTCACTTCAATCACGAGTAAAACGGCAGATTTTCATTTAATAAACACTTCATTTTCACCCTGTTTTTCACACAATGCTATCTTATGACATCTAAACACTTACTAAAGCAGATGACTTGTAGGGTGAGACATTTTAACATCTGCATTACATAACCAACTTTATACAAACTAACATATACATGCTTGTTTAAGTGCGATCAAGTTGCGCGGTAGCTCAGCTGATTTTGGATGAGTCGACGCGTGAGCCAAAAGTAGCACTGAAGCACCACAAAATGATGTGGTTGCATCAGCAGTTGTGTTTTTCATCTCACAATTGCTTTTCTGACACTATCGCTAGGATTAGGTTTAGGGTAGGGAGGTTGGTTTTGTTGATTTAAAACTCGAAAGAGCATTAACCTTAAAAAACGGGTTTGGGAGAGCATTTAACTCACTTGTAACGCCACACAGTGGACATTTCACTGTCATTTTACAACTTTCATGATATCAGGCTGAAAAAAATCTCAGTGATCCTTAAATGGTATTAATCACTTAAATGAATTGAATTGGCCCTCTCAAAAGTCTTGACTTAAACTCTGCAGTACCTGGTACCGAGGTTCCCAGAGCCACAAATACGACTGCAGTCACAGAGTCTTTCAGACCGATAGTACAGCCAAAGTGGGATGCCAGGTCTCCAATAAAGGCAGTGAGAACGCCGATCATGATGATCGACACGATGAAACACGCCCAACCGTTCCAGTAATCGGTGGGAGGCACGAAAGCAAACAGAACCTTCCAGAACACAGTGAGGAAGTGCATGACGTAATCAAAGCAAGATGGCATCTTTTCTTCACCACACTCCTCATCATCGTCTTCACCTTTAGATGAGAAGGAGAGAAAGTTTGATTTATGGATTGGTTCGTTTGTTCCCTGTGAAGACAAGCACCACCAATCACTTTCACAGCAGCTTTTTTTTTCATACAATGCAAGTGAATGGTGACAGAGGCTGCGATTTGTCTCTTTTGTGACTGTTGTTTAACCACTTTAATTGAGTAGCTTGTCACTTAGGAAGGATCAGTTTCAAAAGTAGCGTCCCCAACACTAATATGTTGCTCAGTGACCTACCTGAGCTGACAGTGATGGCTTCTACAAACTGGTCTCTCCAACTGTTGGTTCCGACCAAAAGGGCCAAGTTGGTCTTCTTAATGAGTTTGTCAACTGTGCTCTGGGATGGAGGGTTAAAGTAATTAGAACATGGTAAACAAACTTAAAGTAAGTTTTACTCACCTTCAGGTCACTCCAAACCTCTATGACTCTGTCCACCGCAAATGGAGACATTTTGATGTATGTTCTCACTGCTGTTTTCCATACAATGCAAGCATACAGTGACTGATCAGGAACATAAAAGCATTATAAAAGGGGCCCATACCACTTGTGGCATATATTTCGAGTCTTTTGAACCCATGTGATAGCTTTGTGTGAGGAACAGAATGAAATTTGAAGTCGTTATTCACTGAAAATCTTCCCCTAAGACGTTTTTGGGTATTTGGTAGTCTTCATGTCAAACCTGGCACAAGGCATCTAGAAGTTTGAATATATATGCGCATGCCCTAATGCGATTTGAGTGCTGCGATGGAGAGGAAATATCGACTTCAGTAAAATCCAACAGTGCCAGTTTCTGTGTGTTCCTCGCACAGAGCTATCACATGGGTTCAAATTACTTGGAATATAGCGTGAGTCATGTGGGCTACTATGATACTCACACTTAAGGAAACATAAAAGTTATCCATACGACTCCAGTGGTTTAATCCATGTCTTCAGAAGTAATATAATAGGTGTGGGTGAGAAATAGATCAATATTTAAGCCCTTTTTTACTCTAAATCTCCACTTTAACTTTCACTTTCAGATGTGAAAGTAAAACTAAACAGGCACCTCATGTGATTTTCAGATGTAAAAGTGAAAGTGGAGATTTAGAGTAAAAAAAGGACTTAAATTTAGATCTGTTTCTCACCCACACCTATCATATTGCTTCTGAAGACATGGATTAAACCACTGGAGTCTAATGGATTACTTTTTTTTTTTTCACCCAATTTGGAATGCCCAATTCCCAGTGCGCTTTTAAGTCCTCGTGGTCGCATTGTGATTTGCCTCAATCCGGGTGGCGGAGGATGAATCCCAGTTGCCTCCACGTCTGAGACCATCAACCTGCGCATCTTATAACGTGGCTTGTTGAGCGCGTTGCCACGGAGATATAGCGCGTGTGGAGGCTACACGCCATCCACCGCGGCATCCACACTCAACTCACCACACGCCCCACCGAGAACGAACCACATTATAGCGACCACGAGGAGGTTACCCCATGTGACTCTACCCTCCCTAGCAACCGGGCCAATTTGGTTGCTTAGGAGGCCTGCCTGGAGTCACTAAGCACGCCCTGGGGTTCGACCTAGCGAACTCCAGGGGTGGTAGCCAGCGTCTTTTACCACTGAGCTACCCAGGCCCCAATGGATTACTTTTATGTTTCCTTTATGTGATTTTTGGAGCTACAAAGGTCTGATCACCATTCACTTGCATTGTACGGAGCTACAGAGTTAAGATATTCTTCTAAAAATCATAATTTGTGTTCTGCAGAAGAAAGAAAGTCATACACATCTGGGATGGCATGAGGGTGAGTAAATGATGAGAGAATTTTCATTTTTGGCTGAACTATCCCTTTAAAATCTCCCATTCTCCACACTAATCCGTTAATGTTTTGAAAAGCTAACGTCATACATGTGGAGTGCAGTTTATGAAACGCTCCATTTTCAGTGGGAGAAAACGTCATTCTAGTGTGGATGAGAGGCGTAAACATAGCAAAATCGATGCGTTTTTAAAGATGTCGTCAAAGTTATACAGGTTTGGAAGAGTATATGATGACAAAATGTTTAGTTTTGGCTGAAATTTTCCTTTAAGGAATCAGCAACCGTGAAAATGAGTATTCAAACAGAGAATTCCCCTGATCTCGTCAGAAACAAAACTCAATTATCCACATAATCAATAATTCTGCAGTTTTCTGAGATTAGACAGGAGATTCCTCTTAAAGGCTTTCCTCTAGTAAAGCCAGTGAGAAATTAGTCGTGAAACCTCTGCTGACCTGAACACAAAATCCATTACACCACACCTAAACTAATTTGTCAGGGTTGCACTCTCGTTTTGATGGTTGTAGTATCACACCAGTAGAACATAATAGCATGTGGATTGTAGAACAATGCACACCTGACTGTGTGCGGGCGATCCAATCAAATCATCAGTGTACAATGTAATCATTTGACTTTGAGTCCATGTAAATTATACTAATGGACATGATGAAAACCAATAAAACCTCTGAGACAGAGGCCAGGAAAATAGCTCAGGAAAGAAGTGGGCTGTGCCCAAAACCTAAGACCTTGATGCCTCGCTGTCCAATCACTCAATGCGTTTTGTGTATGAAGGCACCTCATAAGGGGCCAGTTGCACCAGCCATGTGTAAGTTACAACTTAGACTAGTTAGAGCGTAAATGAGCACTAAGTTACAATTTACACACAAAATAGATGAAACGTAACCCTGCGTATAAACTAAATACTTACAGAAGCCTCCGACCAGGAGTAACAGATGGAATAAAAATGTGATTGTTATGACAACAATGTGCTCGGATTTTCTTAAGACACATATGATGATGTTGACATTTACACCCATCTACAGTACATTTACGAGAGAGCACATTATGCAAAAAACTGACTTCTTAGCGGCTTTTCGGCAGGAACCAATCTGAACGGTGCACTTCACTTTGTGCATTGCCAAGTGTCATGCAATTGTTTAACAAATGCAAAATATATAGAAAATTCAAATGAATAAATGTAGATTTTTACAGTCTGTTCTATTAGTATTTATTTATTACTAAATTTAGATAGTTATGTGTTATGTGATAGTTATGTGAAATGCACAGATTTTCAACACAATAAAGGTAAAATTGAATTATAGATATCAATAATTAAATTTGGACTAGTAAATGCTAATTCTTGATTTTAGGAATGCAAAAAAAAATGACGTCATCACTCGCAGAAAAACACATTTTTGATATCAAAAATTTAATTTCACCTGGTAAAACCGTAATTCTTGATGTCTGTAATTGCATTTTCACTAGCAGAATTTCACAATCACTCCTATTCAAAATGCAATTACAGATATCTAAAATGAATTTCTTATTAGTTATCAGCAATGCAATTCTTAATAGTAAAAATTATATTTTTTTTATATTAATAATTACATTGTTATAGTAAAAATATCAATTTCTGGCCTCAACAACTGAATTATAATTAGTGAAAATATCAATTTATGGCCTCAACAGTTGAATTATAACAAGTAATAATGCAAATTTTTGACATCTGTAAATATTTTTCAACATGTTATATTTGTTATTTCAGATTTCTGGAAATACATTTCAAATATCAATACATGTAATTAAAGATATCTAAAAAAGCTTTCTTACTATAGTTACAAACACATTACAGATATCTGAAATTAATATTGTCACTAGTGAAAACCAAATAACCGATAAAACAAACAAAAAAAATGTTCTGCCCAATTCCCAAAATCTCAGTTGCCTCTGCATCTGAGTCCGTCAATCCGCGCATCTTATCACGTGGCTTGTTGAGCATTACCCTCCCTAGCAACCGGGCCAATTTGGTTGCTTAGGAGACCTGGCTGGAGTCACTCAGCACGCCCTGGATTCAAACTCACAACTCCAGGGGTGATAGTCAGCATCAATACTCGCTGAGCTACCCATGCCCCCCCAAAAAAACATTTTTAGTTGTAATTTATTTGTTGATATCCGGAACAGACATTTGCACCAGCATGTAGTTATTGATATAAATTCTGCCAGAGAAAAAGTTCAGTTACAGACATCAAGAATTCGTCTTTACTGGTTAATTAAATTTTCATACAAGAATGTATATTTCTGCAAGATATGACGTAATTTATTATATCAAGAATTAAGTGCAAATGAAATTACTGATATCAGATTTGCACTTTCACTAATTGTAATTCCATTTCTAATATCAAGAATTTGTATTTTAACTAGTAAAAATGGAATTGTTGATATCTATAATTCATATCCTGCACGTGATTAAATGTCAAAATGGCTTGCGATATTAAGCAGTGACTTGGTTTTTAAGTAACTAGTAGTTACTAAGCCCTTAAAGGTGCTAACAGTAATATTTTTAACTGTACTAAATCATAAAATGACCATAATATGTCATTAGAGAATTAGGAAACATGTTAAGTTGAAATACTGGCGTCTCCGATAACAATGCTACAGCCAGTATATTCTGCTTGGAAGTTTTCATTCCGGCCGGAATTTCTGTTTTTGTTTTGGCCTGTGTGATTCCGCCCACTGCCCACTCACCAATAGGATTTCGACACCGCCGGGTTGCCAGATTTGAACAAGTTTGCAGGCAAACAACACTGCGTGCTACAGCCATGGAAGCCAGCAAACGAACTGGATCAGAGATAACAGATTCCACCCGACCTAAAAAGCCTCGCCATCCATCTAAAAACCACCATGACTAGAGGCGTAGTGAAACAAGGATAAATACTGGAGATGCCTTTGGAAGATGGAGACAGCTTAAAGCCCAGAAACTCTTTTAAACGGATGCTGAGTTGGCCAATTTGCATGTCAACATTCTGGCAACCAGCATGAGCTTCAAGTCTGGGGCGGGGCAGACAACTCTCCAATATTTTGAATTTGGACTGCAGTACTCATTTCAAACGCTTGTTGTCAATCTTACATATAGCACCTTTAACTTTAGTCCCAACTTAAGTGAGATCTTACGAACAGCCGGTGCAACCCTACCAATGCACCATAACATCACATCATCTAATGATCTAAAACTAATTCAAGTGAGCTTTAGACATACCCAAGCAAATATTTATGGCCTACAATGATTATTTCTTAGTAGAAATACGTTCATACATTTAATAAAAAATAAATAAATGGACATTTATGAATGAATTTACTCATGTTCAGACGTGCCTTGTTACTGTAAACTGTCTGCGTAGACAGCTTTTTTTAGCTTTTCCACACAGCCATGGAGAGATGGAAAATGTGTTGTATATGGACCACTTTTAACATGAAAGCTTGCAGTAATAGCTCTGCTGATGTCCTCTGTATTTGAGAAGCAATTAAATGTTGAAGGGTCTCCAGCTGGGGCTCCTTTAGATGAATCACATCGCTCATGTCCAGATGCCCTGCCATTCTCTCATTCATCTTTAAGAGCTTCTCAGCCCTTATTCATGCTCAAAATGCCATCGCTCAATCTTAGACAAAATGTGTTTATGACGTGGCTAGAATGTCTATTTCATGCCAGCTGGAGCAGAATGGTGTTGTACCTTAAACTCATAGGACTCTTCAATGATAACTTCAAGTTTGACATTTTCACCCAGCGTGGGGCGACCCATCTCAGCAATGCGCCTCTCATTCTGCTCTTTTTTGGTCAAGGTCTCCTCTTCCCCGTCCTCTGAAAGAGAGAGAGACCAGAAAAGGACATAGAGCATGTGACAGTACAGAACATTAGATGTAAAGCAAAGAATGAGGGAAAGATTCATACAGCATTTATACAAATAATTTCATCAAAACTCATGTGCACACTCCACACATTTACAGTGAACAAAGACATAGTCTTGTATGACTACATAATTTACAGGGTTTCAGTGAAGTTGTAACCCATTCGCAATGTGAGCTATGCAATGGTTGTTCAGAAGTGTGGGAAAGCAATGCTGTCAATCTGGACTTGTATGTTTAAAGGTAAACTCAGAGAGGCGTGGGCCTTACGGATGGTTTAAAAAGAAAAACAAAATCGTTAATGTCTAAATATGGGCTATTTAGGTTACCTAAAAGGGTGACTTCAAAGTTAACTAAATGACATGCGCACACTTTTTGAGACGGCACATTTACAATAAAAAAGGGCATTAAAAATTATGACATTAAAGGGATAATTCTGACATTATTTACTCACCCTCATGTGGTTCCAAACCTGTATGCTGGTCAGTTTGGTCCATGGAACACGAATGCTGTTTTCTATACAATAACAGTTTACAGTGACTACAGCCCTATTCAGACAAGTTTAGTTTTATATTGGAACGTATTTGTAATAATTACTAGAGCTTCTCTGTGATTTTAATACAGTGCGAATCGGTCATATAAGTAATTTTTCTAGACTTTTACGGACTGTGCGTTCCGACGGCGGTAAGATTGCCGCATTTTAACTTCTATAAAATGCCTGACAAAAATACCCCCAGGTTATACTAATCCTGTGTGAACTGTTGTAAAAGGACATGGGTCATTGACAGATAAGTTTGTACGAGGTAAAAAAATAAATTTAAAAAATTGAATCTTTCATAAATGTAGTTTAAAACACATACGTCAAGCTCAAAGAAATTTAAGAGTTAATGTTGGTTTCACAAATCTTTGAAAAACCCTTTATAGCATTTTCTAAAAAAAAAAAAAAAAATTTAATTACTTTAAAAATGTGGTGTAACCATCAAGTAAAAGGTATTAAAATACTTTCCTTGCACCTTGAATGCATGAGAGTGTATGGAACTTAATCATTACTAAAAAACAAAACATGTTTTTAAAAGTAAAAAATATTTATTTTTGAGTCAGGAATATCAATAGGTTTTATTAGGGTTACACCAAATAAAAATGTCAAAATATTGTGTCAATTTATATGTAATAGAATGAGAAAATAATGTTTTTTTTTTTTTTTTTTTTAACAGTCTTGAGGTTCTAAAGGGATCCTCTGTTTTAAGGTTATTTATTTATTTATTTATTTATTTATTTTATCACATGACAACAAATGACTACCTACTATTAATGCTACCTACATGTTTGTCACACCACATGACTTTGATTTGGTGGACAAAAGTTTTTTTTTAAATATTATTCATATTTTACAATAAAATAGTTTTGCTGCTTATTTCTTTTTTTAAGAATTAAAAGGACAAGATTATTCTGCACAACTCATGCCACCATTTGTTTCTTCAAGAATTTCAGCTTTTAATGAGACTTACTGTCTCCAGACGTTTACACCACATGACATTTTTATTTATTTTTTTGATTTTCTCAGCAATTTGGAATGCCCAATTCTCAATGCGCTGTAAGTCCTCGTGGTGGCGTAGTGACTCGCCTCAATCCGGGTGGCGGAGGACAAGTCTCAGTTGCCTCCGCGTCTGAGACCGTCAATCCACGCATCTTATCACGTGGCTTGTTGAGCGCGTTACCGCAGAGACGTAGAGCGTGTGGAGGCTTCACGCTATTCCCCGCGGCATCCACGCACAATTCACCACGTGCCCCACCGAGAGTGAGAACCACATTATAGCAACCACGAGGCGGTTAACCCAATGTGACTCTACCCTTCCTAGCAACCGGGCCAATTTGGTTGCTTAGGAGACCTGGCTGGAGTCACTCAGCACGCCCTGGATTCGAACTCACGACTCCAGGGGTGGTAGTCAGCGTCAATACTCGCTGAGCTACCCAGGCCCCCACCACATGACATTTTTTACTTTAAGCCCCAGAGAAAATATCAAAATGACTTTGACCTTAGTAATTGAATGCATGCTCACTGTAGAAGAATAGGTGTAATAGGTGTTTTGTGTGAATTGCATTTGTAATGTATTTTTTGAATAATTCAACAGATCTGGAAAAATAAAATGAGCAAAATGAGCGTCATGTCATTGACCCACATGTTACCCAGTCTCCTGGGATTTTTGCAGTGTTTTAAAGGGATAGTTCTCTCATCATTTACTCCCCCTCATGCCATCCCAGATGTGTATGGCTTTCTTTCTTCTGTTAAAAACAAAGATTTTTAGAGGAATATTTCAGCTCTGTTGGTCCATTCAATGCAAGTGACGAACACTTTGAATCTCCAAAAAGCCCATAAAATCAGCATAAAAGTGATCCATAAGATTCCAGTGGTTAAATCCATGTCTTCAGAAGCGATATGATCAATATTTAACAGATCGCTAATTAAGTCCTTTTTTTACTATAAATTATCCCTGCCCAGTAGGTGTCGATAGGCATGAAGAATGTGTATCGCCAAAAACACAAAAAGAATGTGAAAGTGAAAGCAGAGATTTACAGTAAAAATGGACATAAATATTGATCTGTTTCTCTCCCACACCTATCATATCACTTCTGAAGACATGGATTTAACCACTGCAGTCATGTGGATAACTTTTATGTTTCCTTTATGTGCTTTTAGATCTTCAAAGTTCTGGTCACCATTCACTTGCATTTTATGGACCTACAGAGCTGAGACATTCTTATAAAAATCTTCATTTGTGTTCTGCAGATGAAAGAAAAGTCACACACATCTGGAATGGCATAATGGTGAGTAAATGATGAGAGAATTTTCATTTTTGGGTGAACTATTCCTTTAAGTATGGAGGCACACTTGGATGTTGTGTTTTTACCTTGTACCCAAAGTTCATCGTATGGTATCGTGTGGAGCTGCAAAGCCCGAATATGCAACATGAAAACATCAAGAAAACACAAAGCACTTATTTGAGGATTAATGCATATGTCAACTTACAGTAGGTAAGACATTTATCACATTTTATTTATTTATTTAGGAGGTACATTGATCACAAACCTCCTAAAATACTGTTTCCCGAATTGAGTGACTGTGAATCATCTGTTTGAATAATTTATGATAGTGTCCTTCGCCCTAAATTTACATAAAGCACAGACTTTTAGCACTCCTCCAGTTTGTTCTGACCCCATGCTGTCTTGCCATGAGGAAAGGTGTCAGAACAAGGTACGTACGTCGCATGGCTGTTTCGATAGGAAATCTCTGCAATTTCTACAGACGTTGCTTTTTTTCTCTCAGACTTTCCCGTGAAAATAAACAGTAAACATTACAGACAACAATTAATTTACAGACATATGTCCGAAACAACATGATCACACGGTAAGTCGGCATGTTGTTACCGAATGTTCCAGTCATCAGAACTGATGCCAATCAGACATTTTGGCGTCAGTTCGAGTATGTTCACCATCTCCAAAGGTGCAACTAATGGCGTGTTGCTTCAGCAGCTTGGGAGACCTCGGTTCTTGTCCCACGCTGAAACCAGGAAGTAATTGCATTGGCATAATAAGTGACAAGCGTGATTCAGGGGTTCAAATTTCCTTCTAAGTTTACATTTTTACTCCACTGACGATTAGGCTTAGGGGTATACTTCATAAGATGCATTCCTCTTTACTGTTTAACATAATTTACAGCTAAAAAAAAAACAACAACTTGGTTTACAACTCACTTTTGGCACCCCTCTGTGGGCATTACGTTTAAAAACACTTCCCGCATCAGCCACTGGGGGCAGTGTTTTGAATTTTGGTAAGCTCAAGTTTAGCTCAAGTTATGTCAATCTGCTGTTTTCAAATTCACAGTGAAACTAGTCTACAATGGAAAATTAATCCCATTTGAATAAGTCTGTCAAGCTAAAAACATTGTAAAACACCATAAAAGTGGTCTTTTAAGATATTTTGCTTGACAGCTCTGGTCATTACGAACTGTCATTGTACGGAAAAGAGCTGCATGAAGATTCTTCAACAATTCTCCTTTTGTTTTCCAACAGCATACAGGTTTGGAACAGCATGGGGGTGAGTACATAATTTTGAACTCTTCCATTAATAATGAAAAGAAAAATAAAGGGATGAATTGAGGGGAAATGAATACCTGTGATGCTGATAATGGTGGAGGGGATTGGTTTGTCTCTACCTTGCACTTTCCGGTACACATCCCTGCCTGATGAGCCCAAACACAATCACTGAACAGTGTTAATACAGGCGCTGACAAGTCGACAGGGTTTTACCAATGATAATGCAACAACTAAAGCAAAGGTTCAGTGTTTGTTGACACATGCTGTTGAAAACAATGGTGAAAATTTCCTGTATCACTTGAGAGAACATAAAGAACATATGTAAAGACATGAAGCCATGATATAACCCATGCACATAAAAAAAAAAACATAGGAAAAATAGCATTTAGCTTGCAAGTTACTTGACTCAAACAGTTAGTCCCCCACCACATTCCACCTAGAAATGTTTTAAGGAATAGTTCACCCAAAAATGAAAATTCTCTCATCATTTACTCACCCTCATGCATCCCAGATGTGTGTGACTTTCTTTCTTCTGCTGAGCACAAATGAAGATTTTTAGAAGAGTATTTCAACACTGTTGGTCCATACAGAGCAACTGAATGGTGACCAAAATTTTGAACCTCCAAAAAGCACATAAAGTTAGCATAAAAGTAATCCATAAGTCTCCAGTATTTAAATCTATGTCGTCAGCAATATGATAAGTGTGGGTAAGAAGCAGGTCAATATTTAAGTTCCTTTTTACTATAAATTCTCCTCGCTGCCCAGCAGGGGATGATATGCATGATGAATGTGAATCCCCAAAAACAAAAGAAGATGAAAGTGAAAGTGGAAATGGAGATTTATAGTAAAAAAAAAGACTTAAATATGGTTCTGTTCCTCACCCACACCTATCATATCACTTCAGAAGACATGGATTAAAACACTGGAGTCGTATGGATTACTTTTATGCTGACTTTATGTGCTTTTTGGAGCCGCATTGTTTGGACCTACAGAGCTGAGATATTCTTCTAAAAATCTTCATTTGTGTTCTGCAGAAGAAAGAAACTCATACACATCTGGGATGGCATGAGGGTGAGTAAATGATGAGAGAATTTTCATTTATGGGTGAACTACCCCTTTAATGGCTTTAAAAATGTACTTTTATTGTATGGAAAGAAGAATAAAAGTTAATAGTGAGGCTAACATCCTGCCAAACATCTCCTTTTGTGTAATAAAGTTAATAAATAGAATATTAATAGAAATAACAAAGTAAGGTGGAGTTGGGGTGGTGAAGGGATTCCCGCAAGAATTGACACAGAATGAGGTGTGAACTTTTGTGTAGACCTCCATATGAAAATCACCCACACCATTCCTTTGTACAGTATTCATATAATGAACTTTTCCAGCAACAGACACTCCTCAGATACAGATTGTTCAAAGAGGAGAGGGTGTTTGAAGAATAATTGTGCATGCTGTCACAGTTGAGCGACTTTGACAAGGTTACAAATGCACTGACACGTCAGACTACACGCACACTCATTCAGGAACCAGCCTGGTCGCCTTTGGGAATCATGCAAATGAGGGTTCCTGAAAAGGTGATTTCATGGGTTGTGCCATTACCCGTCATATAAAAAACGTTTGGCATGCAGAAAATGAGGCATTTCAGAAGCAAACAATCAGCATGTTCCAGCAAGTTAACGGCACTGACAGTTCATGCATTTATTCATTTAACTTGTGCCACGTACACAAGTTGAAAATAAGGGGTTGGCATCACTGTAATAATGCTTAAAAATTGAATGAAAGTTCAATAAGTACACAAATAAGTTAGTTTCAGCAAATTGGAGTTAATGTGTCTAGCTTAGAGACACAGTGATGAAGTGACAACACTGCAAAAAATCATTTTCCAAAGGAACAAGTCTTATTATCTTATTAATTTTGCTTCTCCAGTTCATTTATCTCATATTAAGGATCTTTAGTAGAAAACAAGACAAAAATACTGATATATAAAAATGATTTTTTAGCAGTGAACTCTCTAATCTACATGTCTGGTCATCCAGCGCTCCGGTTCATAATCCTGACTGTGAAGCAAACCAGTTACCAAACAAACCCAGTGTTATATTTAGCTTTCAGCTTGGTCAAAAGTGAAATTTAATCTCTTACCATAAAGCTGCTTGTCTATCAAGGAATAGATCACAGAAAAGATTAAATCTATGACTGAAACTTCAATTGCTCGGTTAGTGAAGCAAGTTAGCTTAAGTATCTTGTATTGATATATTACCATACCTGTCTTCACGAAGCCACCTAAAACCATAAAACACAACAATTAACTCAGTCTTTGTTCATTAAAGGTTTTATAGGTCTAGTTTTAGAAATTATAGAAAACTATGTTGGTAGCCTACAGTACATGAATGTACAAATTAGCTTTAATGGAATGTTTGGTTGATAAGATGATGGAGACAATATGAAATAAGATCAACACTGTTTCAGGGGCGTAGCAGCCGCACTCTTTAAAAAGGTGATTTTTGTCCCCCGCACTTGTAAAGTAAACTCATAACGAGTCCAAATGGTGTATTTGTATACAGTATTCTTTGCGTTTTGTTACTTTGGGCTGATTAAGCGACCATCCAGCCAATCACAGGTGAGTTTCATGAGCCGAAACAACCTTTACGTAATACGCCATCAGTCAGACAGTCTAATCAACACGGCTCCGTTCATTTCTACAAAGTTGCTTTCAACAATGCTCATTTATCCATGTATTTAATCGGCATTGATGTTGATCTAAATGAATAATCTAGAGATGAGGAACACACAAATGAGAGATATTTATCAGCATATCGTTCTTGATTGGCAGCATTACATGAAATGCACTGCAGAATAAAAACAAAGGACAATCCATCTTTTAAGCGCACATTGTATTTGGAGTTTATATCAGTGCATGCGTCTTCATTAAGTTATGTTTTTTACATTATGTTTGTGAGGTAATAGTTTATTTTTTGCCAATATAAGTACTTGTATATTAATATACTGTAATGCACTGTGCGAGCCACCTACTGACAGCTGTGTCCCCCCACATTTAAAATGACTGCTACGCCCCTGGCATGTTTGATACTACAACTGAACAAAGAGTTACACAAGATAATACAGTGACCCCACAAAAGGATTTTTAAGCAACACTTTTAATTTAATTAGATATCAAAACCTCAAACCAAGTGGCATCTGCAAACAATTGATGCTGGACCGTTTCTAAAAACTAATGTCACTTTTCAAGCCATTTTTGCTATTACTTTACACCAACTGGTCCCCAGGTCAGTCAGTTAGTTACTCTCAAATTTTACCACAAATGTAATTCACTAGAAACATGTACCACTATAAGTCTCCAAAGTTCTTTTTATCTTAATTAAATATATATATATATATATATATATATATATATATATATATATATATATATATATACACAGCGATCAGCCACAACATTAAAACCACCTGACTAATATTGTGTAGGTCCCCCTCGTGCCGCCAAAACAGCACCAACCTGCATCTCAGAATAGTATTCTGACATGATATTCTTCTCACCACAATTGTACAGAGTGGTTATCTGAGTTACCGTAGACTTTGTCAGTTCAAACCAGTCTGGTCATTCTCTGTTGACCTCTCTCATCAACAAGGCGTTTCCATCCACAGAACTGCCACTCACTGGATGTTTTTTGTTTTTGGCACCATTCGGAGTAAATTCTAGAGACTGTTGTGTGTGAGAGATCAGCAGTTACAGAAATACTCAAACCAGCCCATCTGGCACCAACAATCATCCATGCGATTATCTAATCAGCCAATCGTGTGGCAGCAGTGCAGTGCATAAAATCATGCAGATATGGGTCAGGAGCTTCAGTTAATGTTCACATCAACCATCAGAATAGGGGGAAAAATTGTTATGTCAGTGATTTCAACCGCGGCATGATTGTTGTGCCAGATGGGCTGGTTTGAGTATTTCTGTAACTGCTGATCTCTCACACACAACAGTTTCTAGAATTTACTCCGAATGGTGCCAAAAACAAAAAACATCCAGTGAGCGGCAGTTCTGTGGACGGAAACGCCTTGTTGATGAGAGAGGTCAACAGAGAATGACCAGACTGGTTCAAACTGATAAAGTCTACAGTAACTCAGATAACCGCTCTGTACAATTGCGGTGAGAAGAATATCATGTCTGAATGCTATTCTGAGATGCGGGTTGGCGCTGTTTTGGCAGCACGAGGGGGACCTACACAATATTAGGCAGGTGGTTTTAATGTTGTGGCTGATCGGTGTGTGTGTGTGTGTATATATATATATATATATATATATATTATTTTTTATAGTATATATTAATAGTAACAGTGAGATAACATACATATCTACATTATCTCTATGGTTATATCTGCGTAGCAGAATTGCAACATTTGTTTAAAGCAATTAAACACTACTACTATTACTAATAATTATTAAATAGTACATTTTAAGTAATAATAATATTAATGATGAAAAAATTAAATAATACTAATAATGAAAATAGTAAAATAATATTTTTATTAACAATTATAATAAAAAAAGATAAACATAACAGTAGCTGACACTCCGAGCTTTCCTCAACAACAAATTAAATTTAGTAATCAGTGGCTTCCTAAAAAAACATTTTCAATGTGAAATAAAAAAAAAAAAAGAAAAAAAAAGAAAATAGCCTACAAACTGAAATTATTGCTTAAAAAAGTGTGTGTGTATAATAATATGAATTAATAATATATATATATATATATATATATATATATATATATATATATATTCATTTATTTATATAATTTATTAATTTATATATATTTCTGTAATGAATATTAATATTAATTCATATTAAAATTCATTGCAGAAATATATATATATACATATATAATGTGACAATAGTGACAAATAAGACTCTGCATGAATTTTCATTACAGAGATATATATAAATATATTCTATATTATATTATATTCATTAATTATTATTTATAATATAGAATATATAATTTGTATATATTAATAAATGCCACTTGTTTTGATATATTTTTTTTTTTAAATGCAATAATATTCCCACATTTTTTCAGTTAGTTTGACTGAAGTGTCTACATTTCTGGTGCCACTGTATAGAGTGCCAAATGAGACTGCATTACAGAAATAAAGAGCAGGAAAAAATGAGACAGCTTACCACACTCATGCAGCAACATAGCTGAAGTAGACAAATGGAAAAGACAGAACAAAAAAGACAATGAAAAAAAATGGAGATAAAAAAAGAGCAAATGAGTATGAATAAAGTAAGCAATACAGTAACACAGAGAGTCAGCGAGTGACATTGTGGTGCTCATTTTTTGGACGATTCCAGGTGAAAAAAAATATGAACAAATGGAAGAGTTCTGAACTTTGGAGAACAGTACTCAGTGGACTCGAGGAAGATTCTGCATGATTTCTAGGTCACTAATCAGATAAGACATTCTATGGATTGTTCTATGGAAAAACATAAATACATTTGGAAAATGCCAAATTAGTGCTTACTAGAGGTCACTCTGATAATTCCTAACTTTTCCTATAAGTTTACAGACAAAACAGAAACCAGAAAATGACACAAACTCCATATCTGTTGCAAATTATGGTTTCAGTTGTCCTAGTGTCATCCTGGCCTGAAGGAAGCGGTCCTAACAACTTTAGTCCTGGCCAGAATCCTTAGATTAAAGTTCTGGTCAGGGCCAGTTACACATGTTCTCAGAGAGAGCTCTTAACCTCTGACCAGGAGGAAACTCAGGAGATCAATCTGGTGAAATTGAGAAGGAGGAAGATCTTTTTAAGCAATAGTAGAATGAAAATAGAGGATCAGCTATGAAGGAGGAGTGGAGGAAGGGAAAGACAGAGGCCAGAATAAAGGGCAGCTGCAGAGAAAGACAAAGCCTTGTTTCACTCTTATTTGTTTTAGCTATCTTTCACCTGTCCATCCCCTCCTCCTCCATTCTGGTTCCTGCAGCTCTATGAAGAAGTTTGCATGCTTGTCATACTCCTCATGGTCAAGAATTTTAACCTTTATGGTCTTCCTGTGGGGGGAACATAAAATCACATTTGAAGTGTGCTTGTGCGTTAACTGAGCAGTGAGATTGGAACTCCTGAATAAATTATGCAATTTTGCAAAATGGCATTACGCAGTTCATTACACATATCGTGGCAGTTCTAGGGTGAAATGTCCACGGTGTGGTGCTAAAAGTGAGTTAAATTTTCTCCCAAACTGATGAGGTTTTTATGGTTAATGCTCTAGTTTTAAATCAACAACACCGACCTCTCTACCCTAGACCTTAAACATAAACCTAACTGATAGTGTTAGAAAAAGCAAATGTGAGATGAAAAACAATTGCTAAAGGTTCGGCGTCATTTTGTAGTGCTTCAATGACACTTTAGACTCATGTGTGGATTTACGTGCTCTTCAGGACTCATACCCCGGATCCTTTGCATTGCAAAAGAACAGGCTTGAACAAGCTTGTAAATGTAGTTGGATATGTAATGCAAATGTTAAAATGAGTCATGCGCTGTAGTAAAAGAGTTAGGATGTCATAAGATAGCATTGTGTGAGGAAAAGAGTGAAAAGTAAGTGTTATGGACTGATAATATGTCGTTTTACTAGTGATTTAAGTGAATAGAAGTCATTGTTGTTGTGCCTCTAGTGTTTATTTCGTAAGTGCCGTGATTCGTCTAACAAGCCAAGCAAAACTCATTTTGCAAAATGTAGGTACAGTAAAGTAACATGACTCTATGACAGCATTTTTCTAAAATGAGTAAAATAAGTCTAACATTACTTGAAGGAACTTTCGCGTTTTGTTCTACAACATAAACTCCACACAGTCAAATGTTACATGTGAATTTTGAAGCTCCAGTGTGCTTTTTAAATGTAGGTTGCTAAGAAGTTGCTACAGCAGTTGTCTGGTTGGTCAAGCATGTAAATGTAACCGGCCCTGCTCGCCCCGCTCTGAGCAGGACTCGAACCGGCGTGGGAGGCGTGGGAGGCGGGTGCGCTAACAAGGAGGCTAAAGGCACAGCCCCTAGCGTCAGTTGCTAGTGCACCTTTTGAGGTCAGGAGAGTGAGGTTTACACACTGCACAGCTATCTATCAGCTGGCCACCGTCACACTCACCCCCCTAAACCTCACTCCCATCCAGGTCATGGCACCATTGTAACCGGTCCTGCTTGACCCGCTCCGAGCGGGATTTGAACTGACGTCTCCAGCACGGGAGGCAGGCGCGCTAATGAGAAGGCTAAAGGCTACAGTCGCTAGTGCACCTTTGTGGTAGTTCTAGAGGTTTGACTGTGCGTAAAAGCCTCGTCAAGTAATGTTAACCACAGACATTCATTTACTCTTGAATGGGAAACTGATAGGAAATTCTTGAGGGAACCCATGGTGAGTTATTCTCACAACAGCCAATGGAGACTCTCTACTCCTATTTGATTCATCTATTAATTTTGCTTTGTATTACAATGGAGCAAATACAGTATCATCGGTCCTCTTCTTCAGAAGTCTTCCATCCTTTTAATTTCTCAGGTCAAAGATGCTATTGAGAGAAGTGTGATTGAATCATTTAATGATATTTGCAGCCTATATGAGGTTTGAGCACTTCCAACTGAGCCCAGAAGATGGCAGCACACTGGGGCTATTCTGGGAAAGTCAGACCTGGGGAAGGGATGTCCCACCTTTTCTCTCACTCATTTCCACCAATTGTGGCTCTCCAATCTCCAGGAAGAAGTTCTTATTCTTTTCATACTCCTCGTCATCGATTATATTGATCGTAATAGTTTTGCTGAAAGAGAAAGAGAGAAAGAGAGAGAGAGAGAGAGCACAAGATTGCAGACGTGAGAGAGGCACGAGGAAAAGACAGTTGAAGATGTGCGGGGCAGAAGACTGCAGTACAAATGAATAAAAAGCAAAGAAAAGCAAACTTGAAGAAAACAGAACGACTATTAAAGACTATGTATAACTCAACTAAAGCAGTATTTTTCAGAGTATAAAACTGCAAGACACTGGTTGCTATTCAATGTAGGAGACTGGGGCTAGTTGTCAACTTTTTTACTCCATTGAATATTTCATGGGGGAGGTTTGTTTCTGACTGTAAAAGACAATTTCTGTATAGGCACGTACCTTAAAGCCTAAAAAAAAAAAAAAAACCTACTGAGCATTTCCACCGTTATTGCCAAGAAATAAAGATAAAGTTCAATGAACACACATTGGCCTCAAGTGACAACTTGCCCCAATGTTGTCAGCATGGGGCACAATGGAAACCTGCCAGTAAATAGTATATTATAGGCAATAAATGGCTTTTTTGGCTACATATAAACAAAACATTATGAATTCAAAACAATTCCTAAAACAACAAAAATATAAAATATAACACCAAATTATAAAACCATTGTTTTGGTCAACAGAACCTATAACATTTAAAAATTATGCTAACACTTTTTTTTTTTTAGATCAGAAATTAATGACTAATTGATGAGTAATTAATGACTAAATACTATTTGAAACTAAAAACATGTTAGTTATTTTGAATAACTTGTAACATGAACACATCTGTGGGTCATTCACTTCATTTTAATATAAATTTTGTTATATTTTATTGTGTTATCACTGTTCAATACGGTTCTATTCATTAACATTAGTAAATGCATTCCTATATATTTAATGTATTATCACATTGAGAATAAATGTATTCATGCAAAAGGTGAAACATTTTGCTTTCAGAGGCTTTATATGGAGTTAGGATGAAAATAAGGTGCATGTCTAACTGTTCTGAGACCAGTGCAGACAGACAGCACACTGGAGGTTAAGTCGTTCACTAAATTGGGAGCAAGGGAGCAAGGGAACATCCTATAGCTTTCTAAGTGCATTCACTCCTAACATCTGACCAAAAGTTCATTTTCAGGCTGCAGATGATGTTTGAATCACTCAACATGTTTGGCAGACATGGGACAATGATAATCAGTACATAGATTTAGAATTTTATAATGCAAAATTGTATTTTAACATGGTTGGCAGTGATTTGATGAAGCTGGCCATTAATTTGAATAAGAATTATTAAATCAGCTTTATAGAAAATTAGCTGTAATGTTTATAACATCTTAAAAACATGAATAACCAAACATCAGTCTGAATGAATTGTTAATCTGTGCATCCTGTCTATGTATATTCCATTCTTTAACAGTAGAGAAAGATATAGGCTATCATACAATGTGTCAGAGAGGCCACAATGAAAGCGTTTGAAAAATTATCTGCAATTATCGGCAATGACAGCTGTGTTTACTGAAATAAACTGGACTGAAAGCCCTTTAAGTGCTTCAGTCATGTTTTATAATAACAGTCTTTCTTTTTCTCTCTACTTTTGTTTTCACCTACCAAACAAATATCATCAATTTAAGTCATTTAAACAAACCATTACACAAAGAGAATCTATAATGTTCATTAAAAGCTCTCCCTTTACAAAAACTGTCATGAGACAAAAATAAATGATGCCAAATGTGGTCAGATTATTGACAAAGTAAACACACAGCCCGCTGAAATGCTCTACATCCACCAATGAGCTTAAAATAAACCCTTCTTCCAGTCTCTGTTCATCTAGGCTCTCTTTGACACAAAGTCTTGAATTTTTTGCCAGTAGCATAGAGGTTGGTACTGTAGTATAGTAGGAAGATGAAGTTGACCTATCCTGTGGTGTGAATGCATCTAAACTATTGTAAACAGAATTTTGCTATTTCTTTTATAATTATTATGCATGCAGCTTTTATGCCCGAATTAAGTGAGAGACTACATGGAAGACTTGTCCTTAAAAAACAATTATTTGTTATAAAAAACAAATAGCGAGCACAGACAAGCAGAGTAATACCAGAGACTGTTTAGCCCAAGAAGGAGCACTTGTTTTAAAATAAATGGGAGAAATTGGAGCATATGGCGGGTGTAGAAAAGAGCAGATCCAGACATCGTGTGTCAGCTAACTCGAGAATATGCACATGCATTGGCTGGACCAGACTAAAAAATAGCCTTTTCTTTTTTTTTTTTTTTGAGTGATCTGAGCAAACGAAGCACAACATATGATACCACTGATGTCAGCTTTTACTGCTGATTTGAAATATGTTCTTTCATCATAATTTTGAACAACCATTTTGGAGATATTTAGGGCCCCATTTTAAGAGCTTTAGCACTTATGCTTTAAGTCATTAACCCAAAGTCAATGGGCATGTCCATGACATGAATGTATTTCCATGCAAGGGCACGCTAAGTCTAGGCGCAAGTGGGTTTGGAGAAATTTAGCACGCAAAGCGCTAATGGGCTGGGTCAAGTGAAATTAAATTCAGAGGTTCTTCTACAGTTATTGCAGCATCAGCATCCTATTATATAGTCCATTCCCTTTCAAGCACCAGCGATACAAACAAAGACAGCACATGCATAAGAATTTGGTTGTGCAAATGGACAGTATGCAATGAATTAGAAGAATTGAAACGTTCATTAACTGTGTCCTTGTTGAATGTCAGGCAAATTTCTATGACAGTGACATGCACCTTTTATATGCATGGAAATGTGGTTCAGGATTTGGATGTACCAGGTGTTAAATGATAAAGAAAATACAGTAAGTATAATTAATAGTTTTCATCTATGACACACAGATCATAGCTAGTATTAACAGTGATTGTATCGGCACGCAATTCACTTCTATCAGTCGATTTAGATTTTGAAAATTTGTATTCATTTATTGAAACCAAAAACATGCAGGTTAAGTGAATTGGAGACTCTAAATTGCCCCATAGGTGTGAGTGAGAGTCCCCCAGCCACTGGAGACTGCGTCAGGAAGGGCATCTGGCGTAAAACCTGTGCCAAGTCAAATATGCGGCTCAAGGATGGTCTGCTGTGGCGACCCCTAATGGGAGCAGCCGAAAGAAGAAGAAGAAGAAATTCATTTATTGAAACACGAAAAAATGACACCAAATATATTTCTACATTCAAATTACACTTCAAAGGAAGCGGAAATATTATCAAAACAACGAAGTGGTCAAAACAATCATACCAAATCCAAAACTTTTACCCACTCCCAACTTATTTCACCGGCCCATTTTTCAGTGACTTAAAAATCACTCTAAGACAAAAGGTTGAAATAGCCTATACCAATACAAATTAGATCATAAATCCAGTTGTAAATATAAACAGAATAATACTAATTGAAAAACAAACCATGACCTAGATAGTTTAACACAAATCTCATAAAGATTTGTTTCATAAGACGGCTATAACTCTGATCATCAGGGACATAATTTGATGTTCCATTATATTTTTAGAGTTTGGACATGAACTTTATTAACACCTGCTGGTGGAATCTACAAACTGCAAAAGCAGGAAATGAGTTTAGACTTTGCACTGAAAACAGAAGTGCTTCTCAAACGTCTAAGCACAGTGACATGTTTCTCCGAAAATTAGCAAATTGCTCTTTGCACCACTTCATTTACATACAACGCATCCACAGTTTGCGCGCATACACCCACAGATAGCGCAACACTCCCATCCATGCCCACTTGTGCTTTGCCCTGGCACGAAAATTGCACTTTGAATTAGCGCTCTCACATAAATTGGATAAAACGTAGCGCACTGTCGAAAATAATGCCCTTAGTCTTTCCCCAATCAAGTAGATGGTAGCTGACATTTTATAATGCTTGTATCTATAGAAAATAGCTGCCCGGGACATGAAGAGATACAAAAGTGCACAGTGCCTCTCTGTTTACATCCTATGCATTTATGTAACTAAAGTCTCCCTGCACACTCAGGAAGAGATGTAAAAATGCCCGACATGCTGCACTGTTCTGTGTCTGTTTAATAAGGCTGTGCAACAAAACCAGACAGTCTGTCAACATAATTTACTTGTCTATCAGTTCATGGGCCAATCTGCACGACACCAGTCCCGTGTTTGATGATATTCAGAGGCGATATATCTAACAATGCTATATGCTATATATATATATATATATATATATATATATATAAAACATATACATATATATATATGGTAAGCAGCAATGCTTACCAAATATGGAGAGTAAGCTGATGTGAAGAGCATGTGGATAGCAATTGACCAGTTAAATAGCAGTTGACCGATTAAGGTTTAGCCAATTAATAAGCTGATTCTTGAAATAACAGTTATCAAAAAAATCAACGACAGCCAAGTCTCTGTCACTGTTTATAGACTAGTGCACAGCTATTGATACAGGATGTTATAAAAAACCCCACATATGAAGCACTGAACATTTATTTACATAACCATTATTGATTGTTAAGTTCATATTGATTTTGACTGAGGGCGTCCCTAGAATATATAACACCAGATTATATTATTACAAATGATCGCTGATGATCTGCTGTTGATGAAATACTGCTCATATAGTATCATTTATGTGTTTGTTTGACAATGTTTACTTTATAGTGTTTGTATTGTAATACATTACAGATGATTGTAAGAGTGCATGGTTTGTTTCCCCTCTGTTTGTGTGAACAGCTGGGAGCACAGACATTTCAAAATAAGAGTCTCTGGTGTATTTTGGTTTTGTTAATCCTTAAAAGTCCCACGTTATGCACTATACCTTTTTTTTCTGGTTATAATTGGTATTTTGGTTGCATGATAAACTGCACCTGGGATTTTATTCATTTTGGACTCATGTAGCCCTTATGTCTGTACCTGTCACATTAATGAAATACTTAGAAATTCTTTTTTAATATTCAATGATTTGATTTTAAAAACTTTTGACTGGTTAATCGGTTATTAGCCTTTTCCACCACATTAGTTATTGGCATCAGTTGACCTCTAGTTCTCGGTTTAGTCATTTGGCACACAACACACAACAATGAATCTTGACTCAAGTGTGGCTTAAAGTTTGACTGCTAAAAAAACATTAAAAAAAAATAAAAAAAACTAAGTAAAATGACTATATTATAATTGTGATAGTAGTGCTGTGTTTACTTGTTTTAACTGTACTGCTTTTGTGCTTTTGATTCATAATGGTTTGAAGACAGTTTAAATGCACAAATGAAATGATGTCAGTGACAATATGACTTTACATGTTAGCCTGTGGCTGTAGCTATAGTTTTCATCCAAAGAGCTTTGGGAGGTTTGTACACAACACAAATGCGACTATATTTTGAACAGTTAAGAGGCAGGGTTTGCTACAGATGAACAGTCAAAGGCTGGGCATCTATACACAGAGATATTACAGCAAGATTTTAACTTGAGTGAAAATTATGCCAGCTTTAAAGCAAGAAAGCAAGAACAGAACTAACCTGAAGCATAGAGTGGTGTTTGAAAATCCCTGTGAAACCAGCTTCATTTTTACTATTTCAGTCAAAGACACATTTTTGCAGGCTATTAACCAGTAATTATGAATAATAATAAATTATTCCAAGAACTGTAACAGACAGACAGACAGATGGATGTATGAATGAATGGATGGATGGATGGATGGATGGATGGACGGACAGACAGAACGACTGGATGGATGGGTGGATAGACATATAGACAGACAGACAGAATTACATATTGAATAATAGAACAATATATACTGTAGATAGATAGACAGACAGGCAGACAGACAGACAACAGACAGACGGACGGACAGACAAACAGACAGATAGAAGGATGGATGGATGGATGGATGGATGGAAGGACGGACAGACAGACAAGAATGACAGGCAGAATGAGAGATAGAACGATAGAACAATGGATGAATGGATGGATGGACAGACAGACAAACAGATAGAAGGATGGATCGATGGATGGAATAAACAAAAGGAGGATGGATGGACAGAATGATGGATGAATAGATGGATGGACAGAACAATAGAAGGATGGATAGACAGACAGACAGAATGACAGATAGAATGATAGAACGATGGATGAATGGACAGATGGACGGACAGACAGACAGATAGAAGGATGGATGGATGGATGGATGGATGGAAGGAATGATAGAAGGATGGATGGATGGATGGATGGATAGAAAAATAGAAGTATGGATGGATAGACAGATAGATAGACAGACAGCCAGACAGAACGATAGAATGATGAATGGATGGATGGACATACAGACAGACAGAATGACTGATAGAACGACAGATAGAACGACAATAGAATGATAGCCAGACAGAACGATAGAATAATGGATGGATGAATGGATGGATAGACAGACAGATAGACAGATAGAATTACTGATAGAATGACAGATAGAACGATAGAACGATGAATGAATGGACAGACGGACAAAAAAGCAGACAGATAGATAGAACGACGGACGGACGGATAGATATGCTTATTCCACTAAACAAACCCCCAAATAAGACTGCAATGAGCAGGGTAAATTATACAGATAATTCAAGTTTAATATATACAGCACATTAAATGATAAATGCAGATTTATGTAAAGATGTTTTAGTGTTTGTGTACAATACATAACAGACCACATGCAGCCTAATGACTAATGAAAAATCGCCTATAATCTCAAGAGTCCTCTTAATACTTTAATTCTCTATGGATTGTTCCAGATGAACATTAAATATTTACACCACCCCAGAGACACAGTTAAGGCTGCATCATAGCTCTCCCAAAAATTCCCACCAAGGTCTGTGGAGTTTGCCAATAAGACATATTCTTTTCCTTAACGCAACATTCACTCAAGGACCAAAAGGTTTATGTTAGAAATAGCAGATGTATCCATGAGCAATGAGCAATACTACACTGAATCAAGAAAATACTGTACCACATTATCAACCACGGCTATTTTTAGTGGCCCTTCTCATATACAGTTGGTGAATGACCCATTTAAACCCTGTTTAATGGCATGTCCACTCAAAAAGCTAATCAGCACCGGTCCTTTTAAAATCGGCCCTTGGCTCTTGACTCTCAGATGTCAACTATAATTGGAATATTCATTAGCTGTTTTACCTAACGCTGTGAGTCCATGCTTAGAAGACCCATGGCTTAGTAAGCCTCTTGAACAGATCTGATGTCTGAAGCCAGGGCTCATATGGATCTGAACTCCTGCTGAGTATTGTTACCATAGCGAACAGAGCAAGCCAAGAACAGACTGTCACTTTCCTTTCCTGCAACAGGATGGGTTCCATTTCTCCCTCTTTCTTTCTATCATTGCCTTCTCTGATTACAGTAGAATGCCATCTGATCAGCATTCATTCACAGACGTAATGCACTGAGTGAAAAGTGATCAGATGTTTTATAACCCAGTAGTTGCTAGACAGGATTACACAAGCGTGAAGGCTGCTTGTCAGACACAGGGATAGAACTACAGCACTGTAAAAGACATGGGACAGATGAAAGATGTGTGAGAGAAGCAATAAAACAGGGATGGAAAAACTGAAGGACATGATTGTGACGAGGAGGAGGGCGGGGCCGGCCCCCAATCGGGCTAATCAGCCGAGGAGAGGGATAAGGCCAAACCGGATGCGGCAGTTCGGGAGAGAGAGATAGAGCCATAAACACACACTGCAGCTGCGTGTGGCTCTCTCTCTCCCGAACTGCCACACCCAGCTCGGCCTTATCCCTCTCCTCGGCTGATTAGCCTGGCTGAAGAGACCAGCTCAAGAATGTCCCTTGACAGCAAGTACTACAAAACTTGTCTGCATATGACAAATATCAACTGACCTATATTTTCCAGTCTGGAGAGATCACGTGGAAATCGTTGGCGCTCGTGTGCTCGCATCATGCGAGAGGAAATACGAGTGGAGCCGAGCAGCTTACGAGCAGCTCATGACCTCCCAATAATTTTTAAAACTGTCTGAAAAATTTGGGCACTGTCGGCTTGAATTCATGAGGTGTGTTTTGGTTGAACGAGCCTTTCTGGCGATCTACCTGAAGTTGACCAATCAGTAGAAGGTTTTACAACTCACACGATCAATGAAAACTGAGTGTTCATTAAGCTTTTACACATTTGGAGAAAATGGTCGTGTTATAACTGTGTTTTTCCCATATAATTCATGGCCACATCACTGGGAATGATTCTACAGAAAGGTCATGCTGTTCTCTGCTCTTCAAACAAATCATTTCCATAAGAAAACAATCTGTATCACTCTGATGGACAGAGTTGTAAAATTTCCGTCATGGTGTATTTTTATTCGTCATACTTGCATTCATTTCAGTTCTAGGGTGACATTAAGGGGGGTATAGCATCTGTTATAATTGTATATGCACACGATAGTGGATTTGTGATCTTGTACATTTTGTGAACTTCATTGTTATGCAGTAACTGGCAGCAACACACTGATGTTACGATTGATGTATGCAGTCATTAAATCACAAAGACTCCATTCAAAATCTGAATCTGTCAAATGTTGGACAGCATTTGTAATAATGATCAATTTTTATTTTATTTATTTATTTATTTATTTATTTTTAATCGGCAGATGAGTTTTCAGCTAATGCAGCCCCTGGCCAGGCCAGTCTTCTTTTTTATTTCTAAATCGTAAGCTACGAGGAATTAAAGCAATGTCCTCCTCTGGCTTTATGTCTTATAATGATAAATAGCGCGAAGATTCATGCAATTGCTCCGGAATTCGCCAGGTCGTAAAGTCGTGTTGTGTACGATTGCATCTGTATGATTTTCAGATAAACTGACTCGTAACGTGTGCAGGGGCTCACGACCTCCTGAGTGTCAGAACTCGCACCGTGTACGCCCGGCCATATTTAAAAAAACAATCATGCTGCAGTTAAAATTAGGCTGGCTTGAGCATTCAGCATCTTTTCAACTTTTGGCTTTGTGCGTGGATGTGTTTTAAAAATGTCAATTGGTGATATTGTTTGACTGCGACGTAATGTATGATGTCCATATGCATAGAATGTATTATTAATTGTGAAACGTTTTTTTCTTAATGGCATAAATTACACTGAAGGCCTAGACTTAAAGTGCATGGGCCGTCACTGTATAAACGCTGTTTTCCAATCTCAAGTGTGCACCCACGTACCAAAAATGAGTCTGCTTGAAAAAGTGGTCTGGAGTACAGTTCAAGCGAACTCCAGTAAGGTTAGCTGCGAATATGAACGCAATTGTACCTGATCGTGGAAGAGAACCGCTAGTGATGACGTATAATTGCCATCTTTGCAGGCTCCCGATCGCATTTATTGCGGTATAATGCATTTCTCATACCTTCTTGTGTCCAAATAAATCCCCTTCAGAGAGCAGCTCACATTCTTCACATCTCTTGCAATGCATCCGCGGGCTTGCGGCAGACAAACGCTAACATTCATTGCATCATTGCACAAGCAATGCATCTGTGGGAGACTAACACAAATATTGTTCTGTGCATGTACTTTAATAACCCAGCGAAACTGATGTCTTCTCGAGTATTTACCTAGTTACAGTAGTAAACAGCTGCCACTTGTACTCACATTGATGACGCAATCGGACCGCGGTTTGGACCCACATAATATGATGTGAACAGAGACCAATGAAAGTAGCGGGAGGGGAGAGGAATCAAACTTCAGTTCGGTCTAAGCAATCAAACCAAGAGTGAAACCACCCTTAGTCCGACTTCGCAAAAATTCAGTCGGACTAATGTGTTTATATGACATTTTCAGCAAATTCGACAAAAAGACGAATTACTGTTTGAGTCCAGGTGAAATCAAACTTTTAAAGTGTATGTAAAGGAAAACTGCATGTCAATCTGGATCTAGATTTTTGTACATTTTGGTTATGGCTGACGAATGTTCTTTGTGTTTACATGCAGAAAATACGCTGATAACTATAAAATATCAGCTGATGCGGGACCTGGGTAGCTCAGCGAGTATTGATGCTGACTACCACCCCTGGAATCATGAGTTTGAATCCAGGGTGTGCTGAGTGACTCCAGCCAGGTCTCCTAAGCAACCAAATTGGCCCGGTTGCTAGGGAGGGTAAAGTCACATGGGGTAACATCCTCATGGTCACGATTAGGGGTTCTCACTCTCATTGGGGTGCGTGGTAGTTCTGCGTGGATCGCAGAAAGTAGCATGAGACTCCACATGCTGGGAGTCTCCGCGGTGTCATGCACAACGAGTCACGTGAGAAGATGCGCGGATTGACGGTCTCAGAAGCGGAGGCAACTGAGACCTGTCCTCCGCCAAGTATCCGCGAGTAACCACGCCACCACGAGGACCTACTAAGTAGTGGGAATTGGGCATTCCAAATTGGGAGAAAAAAAAATCAGCTAATGCAAGAAAACGTTTACATGAGACTTGAAATAATCTGATTATTCTTGGCTTTCGATATAAAAACGTAAAGTCATGTGCACAACAATTGCGCACATTGAAAAGGTGTTGGTAAAGGTGTTAACATGCAACACAAAATCGGGGTTTTAGGAAAAAATCTATTCATGCTGATCGGTTTATGCTTAAACTGTTTATGATTTTAATAAACGAAAACTGTTTTAAGGCATTTACAGGGTCTCACACATTTTAAATGCAGTCATTGTAGTCCCAAAGCAAATGGGACATTTGAATTCATTGCATGTAATGAAATTCTGTTCTGACAAAATGTTCAAGAATTGTGTTGCATTAGCCCATATTACATAACTAAATTGAACAAGCAGCAAAAATCAAATTTTACATCCAATGCATTCAACTAGAAAGAATGTGTTCCATAATGAGATACTGATTATCATGTACAACATGCCTCCCTGTAATTTGTTTATTTACTGGCGCCTTATCGTGCTCAATTTTCTGTTCTTGTGATACAATCTATCTCAACCCACTTTTCTCCCATAGCTAAAATCTGAACTGAGCAGTGACCTGTAATTTGTTTTATAAGAAACACAATCCAGCGTCTGGGTTTTTACACTCTGTATAGTCTGGTATAGCGCATCACATATTAATCAGTGGTGATGTGTGAATCTCTGCTATACTGTTCCTGGCATTACGGCAAAAATGGATGATTCATGGAATGTTGTGATTACCAGGCAGTTCAACATTTCTGAGATGTGTAAATGTGCCATAACCATATTACCCTATGTAACCTGTGAGAAGTCCCACGGGGTTATACAGTTGTGCTCAAAAGTTTGCATACCCTTGGAGAATTGGTAATATATGTACCATTTTTAAAGAAAACATGAGTGAGCAGGCAAAACACAATTATTTTATTTCTTATGGGATTCATATTCAGCTGTAGGTTATAACAGAATGGCACAATCATAAAACAAAACATGGCAACAAAGAAAAAAATGAAATGACTCCTATTCAAAAGTCTGCATACCCTTAGTTCTTAATACTGTGTATTGCCCCCTTTAGCATCAATGACAGCGTGCAGTCTTTTGTAACAGTTATCTATGAGGCCCCAAATTCTTGCAGGTGTTATAGCTGCCCATTCGTCTTGGCAAAATGCCTCCAGATCATGCAAAGTCTTTGGTCGTCTTGCATGAACCGCACGTTTGAGATCTCCCCAGAGTGGCTCAATGATATTAAGGTCAGGAGACTGTGATGGCCACCCCAGAACCCTCCCATTTTTTTGCTGTAACCACTGGAGGGTCAACTTGGCCTTGTGCTTAGGGTCATTGTCATGCTGGAAAGTCCAAGAGAGTCCCATGTTTATAATTTTGCTTATTGCAGTAAGAACTGAATACACACCAGTAGGATGTATTCATTGACCAGCAGGGCATGAATAGCAATAATTTATTTTATGCTCAGCTGAATGACTTATGAAATGCATCTTCAGGTATACGTCAGCAACACCAATTCCCAACCCAATGTGACAAATGCAGGTGGACAGATGGCTTCAAAAACCAGGTTACATTTCTTTTCCTCTTCTTTTTGTGTGCCATTTTCAACCTAATCTGTCCTTTCAAATGCTTTAAAACATGGAAAATCTTGTTATTTCTGGCTAACATATCCAGAAAGATAAAGGGGTAAATAAAGGATTCAGTACAGCATAAAAGTGTTTTAAGGGAACAGGTGATAAGAGCTCTAATGCCCCATTCACACTAACTGCAATTGTATTTATTATTATCTAGAGAGGAAAGCATTTGTACATAATTGTGAAGAACCATCAACAGATAATGAAGTACATTCAAAATGGTTGATGTAAGAACTTAAACACAGTATACAAGGCATGTTTTAATAATAAGTAATGATATTTAATAATTTTCATTCATATGCACCAACATAACAAAAATCTTTACATTTTAATAACCATTTTAGTATATGAAAAATGGCACGCCACTTTGTCGAGCAAGTCAAAGTCACTGCAAAAAGTAAAGCAAATTTATGGTAAACAAGAAAAACTTTCAAAACTGGAATGGGAGAAATAGAAGCTTTCATCAGCCAAGCCTTGCGTTAATGCAAGTGAGTACAATAATGCAAGGGGTGGGGGGGTGGGGCGGTGGGTGGAAGCAGAGAGTACGTTATCCCACTTTTCTCGATTGTTCTAGTTGACACAAGGAAATGTATTTATTTCATAGTGCTATTTTAGCCTGTGGGCTTTAAAAAAATATTCCAGGTTTAGTACAAGTTAAGCTCAATCAACAGCATTTGTAGCATAATGTTGATCACCACAAAAAATAATTTCGACTCGTCCCTCCTTTCCTTTAAAAAAAGCAGAAATCAAGGTTACAGTGAGGCACTTACAATGGGAGTCAATGGGGCCAATTTTTGGTGGGTTTAAAGGCAGAAATATGAAACTCATAATTTTATAAAAGCACTTTCATTAAATCTTTTGTTAAAACTTGTGTATTATTTGGGCGGTAAAGTTGTTTAAATTAGCGTTTTGATGGTCGTTTTAGGGTTATAAGCGTTATGTTGTCAAGGCAACAAAGTTGTAAAATTGTATATACAGTTAATTTACTTAAAAAATGTTAGTAATCTATTTTATCACACTAAAATCATGTTAACACACATATTGTGTATGTCTTGTGGCTAAACTTTTGAAACAGTGAGTATGTAACTCAGATTTGTCCTTTGTTTAAAGAAAATAAGGGACGAGTTGAAATAATTTTTAATTAGTACAGTATTATACTACTGCAGTTAGGCTGGGTAATTTAGGAAAAAAAATTATATTTGATAGCCTGTACATCTCGAGATTTATGTATTTGCTGTAAAACAACAACTTTTTTTTTAAATCAGATCAACCTTAACCCTTTAATTTTTTGGTTTTTAACCAGCCAGTTTGGAGCAAGAACAAAATGCACGAACTTAAATCAGCAAAAATCTAGTTAAAATATTTAAGTCATGTTTTTTGCAGCACTGTTTTTTGCTAAACAAAATGATTTTTAATGATTTTCACTTAAATGCACCAACATAACTGTATGTTGTGATATTATTTACAAATAAGCAATATTTACCTACATACTGTATATATTTACATAAAAATTTTAATGAAAAATGCCTTTTTTTATTACTATGCAAACAAAGACATGTAAGGATCTCAAAACTAGTCTAATGACACGTTCTCTAGAAAATTAATGGACAAATAAAAGGCTAATTAAAATCACATTGCCAGCTAATTCCATGTACACACAGTATATACAGCCACCTCGTGGAGGGGGCTCTGGCCTGAGTGATCATATTTACCACCACTGGCAGAAGATCCACTAGGTCTTCTGCGCCCCATCCAGGAGCCAGACGTGGAAGTTCCTGAGATCTGGCCTCGGGTGTCCAGCCCTATAATGCAGTATTTGCATCTCTTGCATGTGACTTAGCTTTTACTAAATTACACAATATATTTGAACCAGTCTCGAGAAAACTTTGCATCCCAAACAGAGCTAAGCAGCTTGTTAAAAAGTGGACGGTTGTATCACAGTTTGTTGAGGAAGGACCCAAATGCAGAAGGCAAGTATAAGGGCTTTTATTAAAAAGAATAAAAAGCAAACAAAAACTGTCACAGTCCTGTTGCTCTGTCAGTCTGGGTTTTTGTGTGACAGGATCGTGACATAATTTTTCTGTATTTGTCGTATTTTTTCATTTTCTGTCTTTGTGTGAGCGCACAGCTTTGGCTGTGGTTTCCCTGCCATGCGTTCTACGGTTGGTCTCGTGTCTCCTGTCCAGAGCATAGTGTCTGGATCCTGACTTGCCTGTCTGGTTCGGTTTCGGTGTTGGGATTCAGACACTCATGTTCCATGTCTTGTCTTGTATTGGTGTGAGTGCATTGCGCTTATGTCACCTTGGCGGGATGCACTCACGTCAATAATCTGTGTCTGTCTCTCGTGACGGCGGACGCATGTTGTGCTCACTTTGCGCTGCATGCCCGGGTCGCGAGCTGTCTTCACGTTGTGCTGAGGTTCAGTCACTTCGGTCTGAGGTGTCTGGTTTGTGTGTGGCCGAACTCTCACAGAGGTGTCCTGTCTCATTTTGTCTCCTGTTGCATGCATCGCATGGTGTTTGCCTCGAGATGTATGCTCAGGCTTTGTCTAGTGTGAGAATGCATGCCATTGCTTTGTTAGCGTTGCCATGCATTCTCTCATCTTATCTGTCGGTTGCCATGAGCACATGTTGCTTATTGTCTTGGCGCTTGGATATGCGCTCCTGCCATTCGGGTGTCTGTGTCTTTGTGAGAGCACGTGGCTTTGTTTTGTTTCTGTTTTGCCTCGTGTCTCTTTGTCTTGCATCATAACCCGCCTCCTTGTTTGCTTATTATTAGTTCTTTGGTCACACCTGCCCTGCTTGGCAACCTGTCTCTCCCTATTTTAGTCTCCTCATGTGTGCTGTCCAGTGCCAGTTCGTCTTGTTTGTTGGTCTTGTTCCTCAAGTCTTGTTCAAGTCGGTCCTGTTCCCTGTCCAGTCGGTCCTGTGTGTTTTTTCCCTTTTTCCTCCAGCCCATCCTTTACCTCATTTTTTCCCCTTTGGGGTAGTTTGAGTTTTTGTCTTTGTTTAGTTTTGTATTAATAAAACTTTTATTTTTTACTCTGCATTTGGGTCCTGCCTCTGCTTCAGTCATGACAATAAACTCATGAGGGAGAAACCAACAAACTAAAACAAAATCAAAACAGGATCGACTGGATAACGAACAAAACAAGGCAACTCACAGGCAGTACATACACAATAGTACAAAACAATATGGCAGGGGCATGAGAGAAGAAGGCACAATATATAGGTAGCAAGACACATGAGGACCAGGTGAAACTAATTAACATCTACAAGGACTAAACAAGGGAGAGAGATGAGGGAACGAGGAGGCGGAGTCAGGAAGCACATGGCAAGACAAACACAATAACAAGACATGGCAATGAAGCCATCATTAGCCATGTGCTCAAACAAAAGGCAAGACCAGACATGAGCGCATGGCAAGAGTCATACTGAACATGACACCATGCGCTCACAAAGACAAGACATAGAGTATGAGTGTCCGGATCCTGAGTCCGAAAAGTCAGGATCCTGGCACCATGCTCTAAACATGGAACACAGTCTAGACAGAAGAACACACAACAAGGAAAACAACCAAAGCCGTGTACTCACACAGAGACACAGAACAAAATTGTCGGGATCCTGACATTATCCTTCCTCAAAAGAGACACCACCTAGCCTCCCAAAGGGAACATCAAACACAAAACAAAACCCAACACAGACACAAAAACAAACTAAGACAGGCTGAAAACACAGACTACTGTGAAGCAGACAGAACCAACCAAGGGAGGGAGAGTGGGGGAAACAATTGAGGTACCACCAAGCAAGGGGCAGAGTCCAGAGGCCTTGGACGAGGGTCAAGGTAGGGGGCGGGGTCCGGAGGCCTAAGATGTGGCCCCAGGTAGGGACAGGGTCCGGAGGTCTGGGAAGAGGGTCAAGGTAGGGGGCGAGGTCTGGAGGCCTGGGATGTGGCATCAGATAGGGAGCAGGGTCCGGCGGCCTGAGAGGAGGGTTCAGGTGAGAAGTGGGGTCTGGTGGCCTGGGAGGAGGCTTGAGGAATGGAGCGGAAATCCAGTGTGTTATGGGCTGAGGACCCAAAGACAAGGGCAAAATCAGAGCACCAAAGGACAGGTCAGACCAGGCAGGGTCCCCGAAGGGCTAAACCAACTGGGCAGGGGTCCCAGGGGGCTGGGCAGACTGGGCTTTGTCGGTCTGAGGGGACTGGGCAGACAGGTCATTGGTGGTCACAGGGATGTGGGTAGACCGATCATTGGCGACCACAGGATATTGGACAGGCGGAGCGGCAGCCGCTGGAGAGGGGTCAAGCTGGGTGGCAGCTGCAGGGAACTGGACAGGCTCTTCGACAGCCTCAGGGAACTGGACAGACTTGATGACCACAGAGAACTGGGTAGGCTCATCAAGGGCCACAGGGAACTGGACTGGCTTGTTGACTGTTTCAGGGAACTGGACGGATTCAATGACCACAGGGAACTGGACAGGCTCATCAATGACCACAGGGAATAGGACAGGTTCATCGACAGCCTCAGGAAACTGGACAGACTCAATGACTATGGGGAACTGGACAGGCTGTGCAGTGGCCACTTGGGACTGGACAGACTGGGAAATTACCTCTGTGGCCAGGAACACTGGCAGTGACTGGGAAACGGCCTCAGTGGCCGGGAGCGCTGGCAGTGACTGGGAAATTACCTCCATGGCTGGGAACACTGACAGCGACTGGGAATGGCCTCCGTGGCCGTGAGCGCTGGCAGCGACTGGGGAACAGGGGCCCTTCTCCTCCTCCTCTTCCTCTTCCAGAAGATTGGAAGCACTGCTGCGGGAATGGCCACCAACTCCTGGCAGTTAGCTACGGACTCATCCGCCTCCTGGCTGTCAGCAGCAGGCTCCTCCACCTCCTGGCGGTCAGCAGCAGGCTCCTCCGCCTCCTGGCGGTCAACAGTGGGCTCCTCCGCCTCCTGGCAGTCAGCAGCAAGCTCCTCTGCCTCCTGGTGGTCAGCAGCAGGCTCCTCCACTTCCTGGTGGTTAGCTGGGCAGATCGAGGCAGCGCCATTCTTCCTCCTTCTCCCTTCACGGGTCATTGGAGGACTGGGCTTGAGAAAGGAGGGACAATGGTATGGTCCATCTGGGGAAGTCCCTCCTGGGATGAGAGATCAGACTCCCCAAATAAAGTGATCAACAAAGTCCCAAAAGCCCAAGTGCCCCAGTTTCTTCATCTCTCACTGATTGAGAGGTTGATCAAGGCAGATGTTAAATACCTCATTCAGATCTGACTCATCATAATCCAGCTCATCTACTGCATTAAAAAAAAAAAAAAATCACAGGCAAAGTCCCTCATGTCAGTTCTCCTCTGATGGACATTGCGAAGGTGGATGAGCTGGGTCATGCGCTGGCAGATGGAAAATACCATAGGGGCAGATGGAAAAAGGAAGATGCCAATTTTGTCTCTGCTTGGTTGTGAATTGTGAACTGGGTTGGCTTTTATTAAAAAGAACATAAAGCAAACAAAAACTCTCACAAGGGAGAAACCAACAAACTAAAACAAAATCAAGACAGGGCCGACTGGATAACTGGAACAAAACAAGGCAACTCACAGGCAGTATATACACAATAGTACAAAACAATCTGAAAGAGACATGAGGGAAGAAGGCACAATATATAGGCAGCAAGATACATGAGGAGCAGGTGAAACTAATGAACATTAACAAGGACTAAAGGAGGGAGAAATATGAGGGAACGAGGAGGCAGAGTCGGGAAGCACATGGCAAGACAAACACAATGACAAGACAATAGAGCACATGGCAATGAAGCCATCAATAGCCATGTGCTCAAACAAAAGACAAGACTAGACACGAGCGCATGGCAAGAAAACCGAAACTGAACATGAAGCCATGCACTCACAAAGACAAGACATAGAGTATGAGTGTCCGGATCCCGAGACTGAAGAGTCAGGATCCAGACACCATGCTCTTAACATGGAACACAGACTAGACAGAAGAGCACACGGCAAGGAAAACAACCAAAGCCGTGTGCTCACACAGAGACATTGAACATTAGTGTCAGGATCCTGTCACCACAATAAACATGACTGACAAAGGTTTCAGGATCCTGACAGATTTGGGTGGAAAAACTAATTTCCCCCCTAAATTCTCACTGCAGAGTTCATGATGTTCATGGACAACACTGGCCTAGCACAGACCAGGAGAGACACAGAGGAAGTGTAATGGAAATAACTGCACTTCAGAAAGCAAGGCCTATTCCTGGATACACTTGAGAGGGTATTATTTTGGACTATTTAAATGCAATCTGTGCTCCTCCACAGCAAACTAGCAAGGCCTTTGACAAGGATGGTGACAGTGACAATAATGAGAGATGATAATTAAAGCCACACTTCTTCCCTTTACCCCACACACCCACCCCTCTGAGAAATGCATTAAAAGAGAATCGGGCAGGAAGCCTGACAGAGAGACAAAGCATGACAACACAATATGTCAAACAAAGAGCTGCTGCCAGTGCATGATACGACATTAATAAGCTAACCAGAATGATCTCCCTGTAAAATTGGCAAAAGTAGATCGAAAGTTCTGCTCTTGAAATCAGTCTGCGCTTACCGAAATTAGAATCACTGCCCCCAGTGGCTGAAGCTGGAAGTGTTATTGAACAAAAGGGCATGTTTGAGCTCCAGTTTTAGAGTAAAATCTCCACAGAGTGGTGCCAAAAGAGAGTTATATTTTTTGTTGTAAATTATGTACTACAGTCAACAGCAATGCATATTTTATTAACCCTATGTCCTAACCTAAACCCCAACCTTAAACCGTGGACTAAGAATGTAATGTTAGAGAGAAACTGCAACCTTAGAATCGCTCACCATTAATGTGAGCACATTTAGTTCCTGGTTCCTGCGGGACAAGAACCTGTGTCTCTGAGGCTGCTCAGCTGTGTTTCATTTATGTATTACATGTTTGTTCTAGAATTCCCTAATAAATAAAAAGAGAAATAAAAATAGACACAAATGAGACAAATGTTGACATAGAGCTTTAAAACTAATCTGGACTAAACTAAACCAGACACTACTAAACAAAAAAGATAGCATGGCTCAGAAAATTAGGTACAGGAAGAAATTAAATAGAAATGTTTGCATTCATATTGGGATTTCTGACTTGTGACTGCTGTCTTTAGTATCTTGGCACAAAATCATAGTTTGAGGCATTGTTGAGACCTCTTCTGACATTCTAGAGAAGACACAAGTGAGATTACTGGAGTCTTTCTTACAAGAAAATTAGGATAAATTACAACCTGGTCTCATAGAATCATGTTACACATTACAAAATTATTTTTACATAGCCTGTTGTACATCTTGTGCATTAGAATTAAGGTTTAGGATAGGAATATTGGTAATCTAAAAAAACTCATATGTTTTTCATCTCATATTTGCTTTTCTGAAACTATCGGTTAGGCTTAGTATTCGAGAGAGCATTAACCTTAAACACCTCATCTTTTGGGAGAACATTTAACTCGCTTTTAGCTCCAAACAGTGGACATTTCACCTTAGAACTGCCACAATATGTGTAAGGAACGCATAATGTCATTTTACATAAATGTCGCCACATTCACATAATTTTCATGTGATCAGGCTGGAAAAGTCTAAATTTTTTTTCTCCATTTTGTCTTTCGTATGGGAATGCCTAAATGCAGAATGGTTTTTATGAGCTGATATTATAACATAGTGAAGTAATTCCAGACTGATCTCACAGTGAAATTGGGAACAGTAGGTTGACTTTTCTTTAGCTAAAACTGGTCTGTGCTTACCGAAATTTGAAACAACCACCAGTGGTCAAAGCTGTAAGTGTTGTTGGGCGTATGTGCATGTGTGAGCTCCATTATCCGTGTGAAATGTCCATAGAGGGGCGCCAAAAGCAAGTTGTGAAGTGAGTTGTTTTCAGCTGTAAAGACTGTAAAACAGTGAAGAGGAATGCTTATTTTATAAACTGAACCCTCCAACCCAAACCCAACCATCTGTGAAGTAAAAATGTAATGTTAGAGGGAAAATGTAACCACGGAATCGCCATTGTCACTGATTATGCAAATGAGATCACTTCCTGGTTTCAACGTGAGATCTGAACCCGGGTCTCAAACAGCTGATTTTAAGAGATTTGCCTACTACATTGAGATTCCCTACTTTCATTGGATAGTTCAGAAACGTCCATCCCGATTTGAAAATGCCCACAGATTGGGAAATGCCCATTATTGTTCCGCAGAGACCTATACTTTGATCTTAAGGTACTGGAACTCTCGGAAACAACATCCCGTGTGATCACGTTGGTAATTCAAGGGTAACTGAAGTCAACAAATTATACAAAATCTGAAACAGGCAGATTAGCTGTTGTTTAAGGTGTTGTTTGTTTTGCTGTGTGTAGCTGCAGTACAGTATATCACACTGTAAATTGGCTAGAGAGCAGATTCCTTTCTCTACACTCAAGGCTATAAAAGTTATTCTCCTCTCTTTCCATGTACTGTATGTGTAATTTAGACAATTCCCCTCTCTACAGTAAAACATGAAGCAAACATGGTTGTCTGTCAGTGTTATTCATTTTACCATTATTTCCAGGAGGACATTTCTCATCATCCGGCCAGCCCTTGTGCTGCTGTGAGGCTGAAGTCATGGAAAATACATCATGGAGTTTCAAAATACATGTACTTTATGGTAGTGCTCAAAATGAGGGAAAAAGAGGAGACCCTTACAGCGGGAGAGAGAGAAAGAGAGTGGGGAAGACTGCTGAGTAGAGAGGAAAGACTGAGATAGATTGAAACAGAAAGAGAGAAAGAGAGAGGGAGAGCAGGTTAGAAGAAAGAATGTGTGGAACTTTCAGCAGAATCTTTTTCCGAAGCGAAAGCTGTTCTGACAGAGAATAACTGAACCATAACCTGACAGAAACAAACATTGTCAGACCCTCAGAATTTTCTACACCCGACAACAATGTGCCAAATAACCGTTTTCATTCTTCATCTTCATCATAAATCTGCAGAGATTTTCCACAGTCCCAATTATAAGCACCATATCTGTTATCTTACATAAAGGGGAATTTACAGTGCATGTTGAACTTGTCTGATGAGGATGCATAAAGAATCCTAACTTTGAGTGCCATTTAAAGGAATATTCCGGGTTTAATATAAGTTAAGCTCAATTGACAGTATTTGTGGCATTATATTAATTACCACAAAAATTCATTTAGACTCCGCCCTCCTATTCTTATAAAAAAAGCAAGCAAGGCACTTACAATGGAAGTGAATGGGGCCAATCTATAAACGTTAAAATACTCACTGTTTCAAAAGTATAGCCAAAAGACGTAAACAATATGCGTTAACGTGATTTTAAGATAAAGTGAGATAAAATCGCTTACTACGTTGACGACGTAACGTGTAAACCATAAAACCCTAAAACGACTGTAAAAACAACTATTTATACAACTTTACAGCTCAAATAATACACTAGATTTAACAGAAAAATTAAATGTAAGTGCTTTTATAAAATTATAAACTTCACATTTCTGCCTTTAAACCCTCCAAAAACCGGCCCCATTCACTTCCATTGTAAGTGCCTCACTGTAAAGGCCCGGGTCTACTTAGTTTCTGTGCGTTCCGGATCAGCCCAGTCGACCGCGTTAGCTTTGAAAGTATACTCTTCTAACCACGAGGGATTACGAACGCGTTCGACACATGCCCAGAACAACTGCTTTGTGATATTCTTTTAGTACAGTCAATGGCAGGCGCATGTGTCGACGATGCGCACAGAGAAAATCTGAATGTGCGCCTTCAGCGTGATGATGAAATTTGTGTTACGCAACGCAGACACCCAAAGTATACTTTGGCCTTAACCTCGATTTGTGCTTTTTTTTTTTTTTTTGTGGTAATCAACATTAAGCCAAAAATTCTGTCGACTGAGTTTAACTTGTAATAAACCCAGAATATTGCTTTAAATACCATGGTGCATGAATAGGGTAATTAAATACCTTAGTATATGGTTCAAACGGTATGTCCAGTGTAACTACAGTATTTTAAACAACATTTGCTAATTATCATACATGCAGCTTTTATGACATCATATTAATTGAGAGGCTCCAAGGAATACACTGAAAAATAGAGAAGGCAGAAAGGTGTTTAAAAAGGTGACACGTTGCATGACCTAATATATGCACCTTCCCTTTAACATTTATATACACTTTAAACTAAAATCTTGATGTTGATCAAGTCCATAGACATATTATGCATCAACTACTACCTATATATCATACCATCTAATACCACCACTGTAGGTTCTGCCGCAGTACTTTTTGTAAGGCTAATTTGGGTAGCACTTTATTATTCAGTATTGGTCCATATTTATGTACTATATAATTACAACAAATACAGTAATTACTAGGTACTCACCCTAAACCTAACCCTAACCCATATTAAGTACATGTATTTACCTAAACATACACAGTATACTTTCTTGGGTAAGTACACTGTAGGTATACTGAAAGTACACGTACTATTAAATAAAGTGCAACCGTAATTTGTATATAGAAACACAATTTTCTTTATCCTCTAAAAATCTCCATCACTCAATATGTACAGTTTCCATCATGAATGACTAAACTACACCAAACTAAACAGACTTAAGTAATACAGAGATATTCAGCAAGTAAAAAGAACAAACTCGCCTTTGGGAAACACCGGGGGTTATTCTGATGGTGGCCGAATGCTGATTCATGTGTCATCAACCAAAAAAAGCACATTTTCCATATTTAATCACATTTTCATGTCCTCCCTTAAGAGGAAGAACATTCCAGTATGGTGTCTTAATTAATGCTTTAATGCAATGCCAATCATGTTACGTAAAGCTATAACTCCTTCCTCTACTATACTTTCTCTCAGGCTTGAAGAGGCAACATACCGTACTTAAAGCTGAAGTTTGTTCTCCTAATATGCAAAGAGTAAATACTACTCTGCACTGCTTTCAAAACATTGCTTATATTTATTTGAGTATTTAGACCAGAAACAGCAGCACTGGCTCAACCAATGTGGTGGGACTATATGCTTGTATGACCAGTGGCACATGGAGGGAGTGTTCAGGAAACCTTTTTGAAAACAATCTGTTTTGCAATATATATATAAAATACATAAATATTTTCTTTCTCAGTATTTTTGTGTTGTTTCCAGTAAACATATTTAAATATCCTTAAAACCAGACAAAATATACTTACTTTTATAAAAAAAAAAAGATGACAAAATTGAGAAGCAAATGACAAAAATCTAACAAAATTTGTGAGGTTTATGCTTAAAACAAGAAAAACGTATTTACCTGTAGGGTAAGAAAAATAAATTAATATTGTTTGTAATTACATTTATTTTTCTTACCCCGCTGGCAAATAGTTTTTCTTGTTTTAAAACATAAATCTTACAAAAGTTTGTTAATACAAGACTAAATATTTTGTCATTTTGCATCTCAAGAAAATATATGCTGTTCTAAAGATTTTTAGATATTTTTACTTGAAAACCATAGCAGTCTCATGACAAATACGGTGTGTCCCTTTAGTGACTTTTTGCCTGCATCACGAAACGAACCGTTCTTCAGTTTGGAGAATGCTGTCACAGGCTTGGCAATATTTGTTGTGCATGTTTAACCGCCATTTGTTTCATTAAACTTTTAAATATATTAGTTTAGTTACATTATACTATCATGTTGATAGTTTAGATCTCCTAACCCAACCTAATTTCAATATTCTGTAAACGCGGGGCCTGGGTAGCTCAGTGAGTACTGACACTGACTACCAACCCTGGAGTCATGAGTTCGAATCCAGGGTGTGCTGAGTGACTCCAGCCAGGTCTCCTAAGCAACCAAATTGGCCCGGTTGCTAGGGAGGGTAGAGTCACATAGGGTAACCTCCTCGTGGTCGCTATAATGTGGTTCTCGCTCTCGGTGGGGCGCGTGGTGAATTGTGCGTGGATGCCGCAGAGAATAGTGTGAAGCCTCCACGTGCGCTACGTCTCTGCGGTAACGCGCTCAACAAGCCACGTGATAAGATGCGTGGATTGACGGTCTCAGGCAACTGAGATTTGTCCTCCACCACCCGGATTAAGGTGAGTCACTACGCCACCACGAGGACTTAGAGTGCATTGGGAATTGGGCATTCCAAATTGGGGAGAAAATGGGAGAAAATCTAATATTTATTTCATAAATATTATCCATTTAATTATTTCATAAATATTAACCCTAATCTTATCCCCTAACCCTAATCTAACCCTAACCCTATAAATCTGGGGAACATAGGATCCTGGGAACATAGGAATGACCCCGTCAAAACCTAATCAATAATATAACAACAATATAAAAGACATATAGTAACAAGCAGATAAAAGAAGCACTATAAAAGTATTTCAAACGACTCATGCTGCATTTAAAGCCTTTAGAAAACCAAACGATAACGCTGTGTGAGCAAAAGAATAAAACTGATGGTTTAATTGCGGAATATCTCTCTCCATGACAGCAGTCATATCACATTCAAAATATACAGTACATCCAAACATTCGCATGTCACAATCGGTCGCACGACACGCAAGAACCACAGCATTTGACATCACTGACCACAGCAGATGCAACGGGATCAGGATCTGACTGTTCCGGTGGGTATGAACGCTGATCGCTGCATAATTCAATTTGGATGTGTTCCTCACACAAAGCCATTACACAACATCGGAAGATCCAGAATATGCACAAATAGCGTGGGTAATGTTTATGGTGCTTTTCTCTTTGGCGCAAGCAAAAAGTATGAGAGAAAACAATTGAAATTGAAATGAAACCTAATTAAGATCTGCGTGGAACTCTGAAAATTATTCGGTTAAGTCATAGCTGATCATAAGATAATAACAAGCCAAGGGGGGCTACCTAATATGATGAATACTCCCAGCAGACACGGGAGCAGTGATTTAACG